>NW_026890915.1:258863-294013 GCF_015708825.2 Lethenteron reissneri
ACGTTCCTTCACTCCCCCCCACCCCAATGTGTGCACAGGGTCGATAGATAATAAAATGATAGCGATTAGACAGTATTATTGTAGCGCTGGGGGGGGGGGGGGGGTGACGGCCACAGCACCCAGCCTTGGCCGGGTGGGCAATCTAGGCGAGGCCGGAGGCTCTGCACTGGTACTAGGCCTCGACACCCCACCCGTGTCAGGCGACGACTTTGTGTTTATAAACTCGATATACCCAGCGTTGCTCAGGGGGGAAAATACATTTAAAATCTTCTGAAAACTTTAAAACATAACATACCAATGAAAATACAACTGTGTAATTTAAAATGTAAAACCGACCAGCGCCAAGAATCGATTCTCTGAATCGCGCAAAGGAATCGAAGGTTGTAGATTCATTTAGAATCGCCCTGTTCCCGTTTAATATAAGTTGGTTATAGAGTTGATATAAACTGCTACGAATGGGAAATATCCGGCGTTGACCGGGGCAAAAATATAATGGTGAGGGTGTGATTGGTAAGGATGAGTAGTGAGGGTGTGATTGGTGAGGATGAGTAGTGAGGGTGAGTGGTGATTCGTGAGTGGTGAGGGTGAGTGGTGAGTTGTGAGGGTGAGCGGGTGATTGGTGAGGGTGTTATTTGTGAGGATGAGTGGTGAATAGTGAGGGTAAGTGGTGAGGGTGAGTGGCGGTTATGAGTGGTGATTAGTGAGGGGTGAGTGGTGAGCGTGAGTGGTGAGTGGTGAGGGTGAGTGGTGAGGGTGAGCAGTGAGGGTGAGTGGTGATTGGTCAGGGTGTGATTGGTGAGGATGAGTGGTGAGGTGGTGAGTGTAAGAGTGAGTGGTGAGGGGTGAGAGATTGGTTAGTGGTGAGGGTGAGTGGTGAGGGTGAGTGTAGGTTCAGTGGTGATGTTGAGTGGTGAGGGTTAGTGGAGAGTGGTGAGGGTTAGTGGTGAGTGGTGATTGGTCAGTGGTGATTGGTGAGGATGAGTGGTGAGTAGTGCAGGTGAGTGGTGAGGGTGAGTGGTGGTTGTGTTGGTGAGTGGTGAGGCTGAATGGTTAGTTGAATGGTGAGAGGTGAGTGGTGAGGGAGAGTGGGGAGTGGTGAGGGTGAGTGGTGAGGGTGAGTGGTGAGGGTGAGTGGTGAGGGCGAGTGGTGAGGGTGAGTGGTGAGTGTGGTGAGCGTGAGTGGTGGGGGGTGAGTGATGAGGGTGAGTGGTGATTGGATCAGGGTGTTATTCGTGAGGATGAGTGGTGAGTGGTGAGGGTGAGTGGTGAGGGTGAGTGGTGGTTGTGTGTGGTAATTAGTGAGGGGTGAGTGGTGAGGGTGAGCATGAGTGGTTGAGGTTGAGTTGTGAGGGTGAGCGGTTGACGGTGAGCAGTGAGGGTGAGTGGTTGTTGTAAGTGGTGATTGGTGAGTGGTGAGGGTGAGTGGTGAGCGTGAGTGGTGAGTGGTGAGGGTGAGTGTGATTGGTGAGGGTGTGATTGGTGAGGATGAGTGGTGAGTGCTGAGGGTGCGTGGTAAGGGTGAGTGGTGAGCGGTACGGGTGAGTGGTTGTTGTGAGGGTGAGTGGTGAGGGTGAGTGGTGAGGGTGAGTGGTGAGTGGTGAGGGTGAGTGGCGAGGGTGACTGGTGAGGGAGAGTGGTGAGGGTGAGTGATGAGTGTGGTGAGTGGTGAGGGTGAGTGGTTGTTGTGAGGGTGAGTGGTGAGGGTGAGTGGTAGGTTGAGTGGTCATGTTGAGTGGTGAGGGTAGTGGAGAGTGGTGAGGGTGAGTGGTGAGTAGTGCGGGTGAGTGGTGGTTGTGACGGTGAGTGGTGAGGGTGAGTGGTGAGGCTGAATGGTGAGTTTAATGGTGAGAGTGAGTGGTGAGGGAGAGTGGGTGAGGGTGAGTGGTGAGGGTGAGTGGTGAATAGTGAGTGGTGAGGGTAAGTGGTGATGGTGAGTAGTGAGGGTGAGTGATTAGGGGTGAGTGGTGGGGATGAGTGGTGAGGTGAGTGGTGAGGGTCAGTGGTGAGGATGAGTGGTGAGGGTGAGTGGCGGTTGTGAATGGTGATTAGTGATGGGTGAGTGGTGAGGGCGAGCCGTGAGTGTGTGAGCGGTGAGGGTGAGCAGTGAGGGTGAGTGGTGTTGGTAGGGTGTGATTGATGAGGATGAGTGGTGTGAGTGGTGAGGGTGAGTGGTTGTTGTGAGGGTGAGTGGTGATTAGTGAGTGGTGAGGGTGAGTCGTAATGGTGAGTGGTGAGCTGTGAGTGGTGTGGGTGAGTGGTGAGCGTGAGTGGTGAGGGTTGTGATTGGTGAGGATGAGAGGTGAGTAGTGAGGGTGAGTGGTGAGGGTGAGTGGCGGTTGTGAGTGGCGGTTTGTGAGTGGTGATTAGTGAGTGGTCAGGGTGAGTGGTGAGGGTGAGTGGTGAGCGTAAATGGTGTACACTTGGCGACACGTAAGCAAGTTTTTTTAAAAATGGGAATAGGTGAGTGGTGGTTGTGAGGGTGAGTGAGGGTGAGTGGTGAGTGGTTAGGGTGAGTAGTGAGGGTGAGGCATGAGTTGTGAGCATGACCTGGTGAGTGGTGAGAGTGAGTGGCGAGGGTGAGTGGTGAGGGAGAGTGGTGAGTGGTGAGTGTGGTGAGTGGTGAGGGTGAGTAGTGATGGTGAGGGTGTGATTGGTGAGGATGAGTAGTGATTAGTGAGGGTGAGTGGTGAGGGTGAGTGGCAGTTGTGAGTGGTGATTAGTTAGGGGTGAGTGGTGAGGGTGAGCGTGAGTGGTGAGTGGTGAGGGTGAGTGCTGAGGGTGAGTGCTGAGGGTGAGTGGCGGTTGTGAGTGGTGATTAGTGAGTGGTGATGGTGAGTGGTGAGCGTGAGTGGTGAGGGTGAGTGGTGAGCGTGAGTGGTGAGGGTGAGTGGTGATTGGTGAGGTTGTGATGGGTGAGGATGAGTGGTGAGTAGTGAGGGTGAGTGGTGAGGGTGAGTGGCGGTTGTGAGTGGCAGTTGTGAGTGGTGATTAGTGAGTGGTGAGGGTGAGTGGTGAGCGTGAGTGGTGAGTGGTGAGGGTGAGTGGTGGTTGTGAGTGGTGATTAACACGCGACGCTGAGGTAAATTCATCAAAGTTTCACGTTCTCTTCACTCCCCCCCACCCCAATGTGTGCATAGGGTCGATAGATAATAAAATGATAGCGATTAGACAGTATTATTGTAGCGCGGGGGGGGGGGGGGGGGGGGGTGACGGCCACAGCACCCAGCCTTGGCCGGGTGGGCAATCTAGGCGAGGCCGGAGGCTCTGCACGGTACTAGGCCTCGACACCCCACCCGTGTCAGGCGACGACTTTGTGTTATAAACTCGATATACCCAGCGTTGCTCAGGGGGAAAATACATTTAAAATCTTCTGAAAACTTTAAAACATAACATACCAATGAAAATACAACTGTGTAATTTAAAATGTAAAACCGACCGCGCCAAGAATCGATTCTCTGAATCGCGGAAAGGAATCGAAGGTTGTAGATTCATTTAGAATCGCCCTGTTCCCGTTTAATATAAGTTGGTTATAGAGTTGATATAAACTGCTACGAATGGGAAATATCCGGCGTTGACCGGGGCAATAATATAATGGTGAGGGTGTGATTGGTAAGGATGAGTAGTGAGGGTGTGATTGGTGAGGATGAGTAGTGAGGGTGAGTGGTGATTAGTGAGTGGTGAGGGTGAGTTGTGAGGGTGAGCGGTGATTGGTGAGGGTGTTATTGGTGAGGATGAGTGGTGAATAGTGAGGGTAAGTGGTGAGGGTGAGTGGCGGTTATGAGTGGTGATTAGTGAGGGGTGAGTGGTGAGCGTGAGTGGTGAGTGGTGAGGGTGAGTGGTGAGGGTGAGCAGTGAGGGTGAGTGGTGATTGGTCAGGGTGTGATTGGTGAGGATGAGTGGTGAGTGGTGAGTGGTAAGAGTGAGTGGTGAGGGGTGAGAGATTGGTTAGTGGTGAGGGTGAGTGGTGAGGGTGAGTGGTAAGGTTCAGTGGTGATGTGAGTGGTGAGGGTTAGTGGAGAGTGGTGAGGGTTAGTGGTGAGTGGTGATTGGTCAGTGGTGATTGGTGAGGATGAGTGGTGAGTAGTGCGGGTGAGTGGTGAGGGTGAGTGGTGGTTGTGATGGTGAGTGGTGAGGCTGAATGGTGAGTTGAATGGTGAGAGTGAGTGGTGAGGGAGAGTGGTGAGGGTGAGTGGTGAGGGTGAGTGGTGGTTGTGTGTGGTGATTAGTGAGGGGTGAGTGGTGAGGGTGAGCATGAGTGGTGAGGTTGAGGTTGTGAGGGTGAGCGGTGACGGTGAGCAGTGAGGGTGAGTGGTTGTTGTGAGGGTGAGTGGTGAGGGTGAGTGGTGAGGGTGAGTGGCAGTTGTAAGTGGTGATTGGTGAGTGGTGAGGGTGAGTGGTGAGCGTGAGTGGTGAGTGGTGAGGGTGAGTGGTGATTGGTGAGGGTGTGATTGGTGAGGATGAGTGGTGAGTGCTGAGGGTGCGTGGTAAGGGTGAGTGGTGAGCGGTAAAGGTGAGTGGTTGTTGTGAGGGTGAGTGGTGATGGTGAGTAGTGAGGGTGAGTGGTTAGGGGTGAGTGGTGGGGATGAGTGGTGAGGGTGAGTGGTGAGGGTCAGTGGTGAGGATGAGTGGTGAGGGTGAGTGGCGGTTGTGAATGGTGATTAGTGAGGGGTGAGTGGTGAGGGCGAGCGTGTGTGGTGAGCAGTGAGGGTGAGCAGTGAGGGTGAGTGGTGATTGGTTAGGGTGTGATTGATGAGGATGAGTGGTGAGTGGTGAGGGTGAGTGGTTGTTGTGAGGGTTAGTGGTGATTAGTGAGTGGTGAGGGTGAGTCGTAATGGTGAGTGGTGAGCGTGAGTGGTGAGTGTGAGTGGTGAGCGTGAGTGGTGAGGGTGTGATTGGTGAGGATGAGAGGTGAGTAGTGAGGGTAAGTGGTGAGGGTGAGTGGCGGTTGTGAGTGGCGGTTGTGAATGGTGATTAGTGAGTGGTCAGGGTGAGTGGTGAGGGTGAGTGGTGAGCGTGAATGGTGAGTGGTGAGGGTGAGCGGTGAGGGTGAGCGGTGAGGGTGAGTGGTGGTTGTGTGTGGTGATTAGTGAGGGGTGAGTGGTGAGGGTGAGCATGAGTGGTGAGGTTGAGTTGTGAGGGTGAGGGGTGATGGTGAGCAGTGAGGGTGAGTGGTTGTTGTGAGGGTGAGTGGTGAGGGTGAGTGGTGAGGGTGAGTGGCAGTTGTAAGTGGTGATTGGTGAGTGGTGAGGGTGAGTGGTGAGCGTGAGTGGTGAGTGGTGCGGGTGAGTGGTGATTGGTGAGGGTGTGATTGGTGAGGATGAGTGGTGAGTGCTGAGGTTGCGTGGTAAGGGTGAGTGGTGAGCGGTAAGGGTGATTGGTTGTTGTGAGGGTGAGTGGTGAGGGTGAGTGGTGAGGGTGAGTGGTGAGTGGTGAGGGTGAGTGGCGGTTGTGAGTGGTAATTAGTGAGTGGTGAGGGTGAGTGGCGAAGGTGACTGGTGAGGGAGAGTGGTGAGGGTGAGTGATGAGTGTGGTGAGTGGTGAGGGTGAGTGGTTGTTGTGAGGGTGAGTGGTGAAGGTGAGTGGTAAGTTTGAGTGGTCATGTTGAGTGGTGAGGGTTAGTGGAGAGTGGTGAGGGTGAGTGGTGAGTAGTGCGGGTGAGTGGTGGTTGTGACGGTGAGTGGTGAGGGTGGGTGGTGAGGCTGAATGGTGAGTTGAATGGTGAGAGTGAGTGGTGAGGGAAAGTGGGGAGTTGTGAGGGTGAGTGGTGAGGGTGAGTGGTGGTTGTGTGTGGTGATTAGTGAGGGGTGAGTGGTGAGGGTGAGCATGAGTGGTGAGGTTGAGTTGTGAGGGTGAGCGGTGACGGTGAGCAGTGAGGGTGAGTGGTTGTTGTGAGGGTGAGTGGTGAGGGTGAGTGGTGAGGGTGAGTGGCAGTTGTGAGTGGTGATTGGTGAGTGGTGAGGGTGAGTGGTGAGCGTGAGTGGTGAGTGGTGAGGGTGAGTGGTGATTGGTGAGGGTGTGATTGGTGAGGATGAGTGGTGAGTGCTGAGGGTGCGTGGTAAGGGTGAGTGGTGAGCGGTAAAGGTGAGTGGTTGTTGTGAGGGTGAGTGGTGATGGTGAGTAGTGAGGGTGAGTGGTTAGGGGTGAGTGGTGGGGATGAGTGGTGAGGGTGAGTGGTGAGGGTCAGTGGTGAGGATGAGTGGTGAGGGTGAGTGGCGGTTGTGAATGGTGATTAGTGAGGGGTGAGTGGTGAGGGCGAGCGTGTGTGGTGAGCGGTGAGGGTGAGCAGTGAGGGTGAGTGGTGATTGGTTAGGGTGTGATTGATTAGGATGAGTGGTGAGTGGTGAGGGTGAGTGGTTGTTGTGAGGGTGAGTGGTGATTAGTGAGTGGTGAGGGTGAGTCGTAATGGTGAGTGGTGAGCGTGAGTGGTGAGTGTGAGTGGTGAGCGTGAGTGGTGAGGGTGTGATTGGTGAGGATGAGAGGTGAGTAGTGAGGGTGAGTGGTGAGGGTGAGTGGCGGTTGTGAGTGGCGGTTGTGAATGGTGATTAGTGAGTGGTCAGGGTGAGTGGTGAGGGTGAGTGGTGAGCGTGAATGGTGAGTGGTGAGGGTGAGCGGTGAGGGTGAGCGGTGAGGGTGAGTGGTGGTTGTGTGTGGTGATTAGTGAGGGGTGAGTGGTGAGGGTGAGCATGAGTGGTGAGGTTGAGTTGTGAGGGTGAGGGGTGATGGTGAGCAGTGAGGGTGAGTGGTTGTTGTGAGGGTGAGTGGTGAGGGTGAGTGGTGAGGGTGAGTGGCAGTTGTAAGTGGTGATTGGTGAGTGGTGAGGGTGAGTGGTGAGCGTGAGTGGTGAGTGGTGAGGGTGAGTGGTGATTGGTGAGGGTGTGATTGGTGAGGATGAGTGGTGAGTGCTGAGGGTGCGTGGTAAGGGTGAGTGGTGAGCGGTAAGGGTGAGTGGTTGTTGTGAGGGTGAGTGGTGAGGGTGAGTGGTGAGGGTGAGTGGTGAGTGGTGAGGGTGAGTGGCGGTTGTGAGTGGTGATTAGTGAGTGGTGAGGGTGAGTGGCGAAGGTGACTGGTGAGGGAGAGTGGTGAGGGTGAGTGATGAGTGTGGTGAGTGGTGAGGGTGAGTGGTTGTTGTGAGGGTGAGTGGTGAAGGTGAGTGGTAAGGTTGAGTGGTCATGTTGAGTGGTGAGGGTTAGTGGAGAGTGGTGAGGGTGAGTGGTGAGTAGTGCGGGTGAGTGGTGGTTGTGACGGTGAGTGGTGAGGGTGGGTGGTGAGGCTGAATGGTGAGTTGAATGGTGAGAGTGAATGGTGAGGGAGAGTGGGGAGGGTGAGTGGTGAGGGTGAGTGGTGAATAGTGAGTGGTGAGGGTAAGTGGTGATGGTGAGTAGTGAGGGTGAGTGGTTAGGGGTGAGTGGTGAGGGTGAGTGGTGAGGGTCAGTGGTGAGGATGAGTGGTGAGGGTGAGTGGCGGTTGTGAATGGTGATTAGTGAGGGGTGAGTGGTGAGGGCGAGCGTGAGTGGTTAGCGGTGAGGGTGAGCAGTGAGGGTGAGTGGTGATTGGTTAGGGTGTGATTGATGAGGATGAGTGGTGAGTGGTGAGGGTGAGTGGTTGTTGTGAGGGTGAGTGGTGATTAGTGAGTGGTGAGGGTGAGTCGTAATGGTGAGTGGTGAGCGTGAGTGGTGAGGGTGAGTGGTGAGGGTGAATGGCGGTTGTGAGTGGCGGTTGTGAGTGGTGATTAGTGAGTGGTCAGGGTGAGTGGTGAGGGTGAGTGGTGAGCGTGAATGGTGAGTGGTGAGGGTGAGCGGTGAGGGTGAGCGGTGAGCGTGAGTGGTGTACACGACACGTAAGCAAGTTTTTTTTAAAATGGGAATAGGGTGAGTGGTGGTTGTGAGGGTGAGTGAGGGTGAGTGGTTAGGGTGAGTAGTGAGGGTGAGGCGTGAGTTGTGAGCATGACTGGTGAGTGGTGAGAGTGAGTGGCGAGGGTGAGTGGTGAGGGAGAGTGGTGAGTGGTGAGTGTGGTAAGTGGTCAGGGTGAGTAGTGAGTGGTGAGCATGAGTGGTGGGGGTGAGTGGTGAGTGGTGAGGGTGAGTGGTGATTGGTGAGGGTGTGATTGGTGAGGATGAGTAGTGATTAGTGAGGGTAAGTGGTGAGGGTGAGTGGCAGTTGTGAGTGGTGATTAGTTAGGGGTGAGTGGTGAGGGTGAGCGTGAGTGGTGAGTGGTGAGGGTGAGTGCTGAGGGTGAGTGCTGAGGGTGAGTGGCGGTTGTGAGTGGTGATTAGTGAGTGGTGATGGTGAGTGGTGAGCGTGAGTGGTGAGGGTGAGTGGTGAGCGTGAGTGGTGAGGGTGAGTGGTGATTGGTGAGGTTGTGATGGGTGAGGATGAGTGGTGAGTAGTGAGGGTGAGTGGTGAGGGTGAGTGTCGGTTGTGAGTGGCAGTTGTGAGTGGTGATTAGTAAGTGGTGAGGGTGAGTGGTGAGCGTGAGTGGTGAGTGGTGAGGGTGAGCGGTGATTGGTGAGGGTGTGATTGGTGAAGATGAGTGGTGAGTAGTGAGTGTGAGTGGTGAGGGTGAGTGGTGAGTAGTGAGTGTGAGTGGTGAGGGTGAGTGGTGGTTGTGAGTGGTGATTAACACGCGACGCTGAGGTAAATTCATCAAAGTTTCACGTTCTCTTCACTCCCCCCCACCCCAATGTGTGCATAGGGTCGATAGATAATAAAATGATAGCGATTAGACAGTATTATTGTAGCGCGGGGGGGGGGGGGGGGTGACGGCCACAGCACCCAGCCCTGGCCGGGTGGGCAATCTAGGCGAGGCCGGAGGCTCTGCACGGTACTAGGCCTCGACACCCCACCCGTGTCAGGCGACGACTTTGTGTTATAAACTCGATATACCCAGCGTTGCTCAGGGGGAAAATACATTTAAAATCTTCTGAAAACTTTAAAACATAACATACCAATGAAAATACAACTGTGTAATTTAAAATGTAAAACCGACCGCGCCAAGAATCGATTCTCTGAATCGCGCAAAGGAATCGAAGGTTGTAGATTCATTTAGAATCGCCCTGTTCCCGTTTAATATAAGTTGGTTATAGAGTTGATATAAACTGCTACGAATGGGAAATATCAGGCGTTGACCGGGGCAAAAATATAATGGTGAGGGTGTGATTGGTAAGGATGAGTAGTGAGGGTGTGATTGGTGAGGATGAGTAGTGAGGGTGAGTGGTGATTAGTGAGTGGTGAGGGTGAGTTGTGAGGGTGAGCGGTGATTGGTGAGGGTGTTATTGGTGAGGATGAGTGGTGAATAGTGAGGGTAAGTGGTGAGGGTGAGTGGCGGTTATGAGTGGTGATTAGTGAGGGGTGAGTGGTGAGCGTGAGTGGTGAGTGGTGAGGGTGAGTGGTGAGGGTGAGCAGTGAGGGTGAGTGGTGATTGGTCAGGGTGTGATTGGTGAGGATGAGTGGTGAGTGGTAAGAGTGAGTGGTGAGGGGTGAGAGATTGGTTAGTGGTGAGGGTGAGTGGTGAGGGTGAGTGGTAAGGTTCAGTGGTGATGTTGAGTGGTGAGGGTTAGTGGAGAGTGGTGAGGGTTAGTGGTGAGTGGTGATTGGTCAGTGGTGATTGGTGAGGATGAGTGGTGAGTAGTGCGGGTGAGTGGTGAGGGTGAGTGGTGGTTGTGATGGTGAGTGGTGAGGCTGAATGGTGAGTTGAATGGTGAGAGTGAGTGGTGAGGGAGAGTGGGGAGTGGTGAGGGTGAGTGGTGAGGGTGAGTGGCGAGGGTGAGTGGTGAGGGAGAGTGGTGAGGGTGAGTGGTGAGTGTGGTGAGCGTGAGTGGTGGGGGTGAGTGTGAAGGGTGAGTGGTGATTGGATCAGGGTGTTATTGGTGAGGATGAGTGGTGAGTTGTGAGGGTGAGTGGTGAGGGTGAGTGGTGGTTGTGTGTGGTGATTAGTGAGGGGTGAGTGGTGAGGGTGAGCATGAGTGGTGAGGTTGAGTTGTGAGGGTGAGCGGTGACGGTGAGCAGTGAGGGTGAGTGGTTGTTGTGAGGGTGAGTGGTGAGGGTGAGTGGTGAGGGTGAGTGGCAGTTGTAAGTGGTGATTGGTGAGTGGTGAGTGGTGAGCGTGAGTGGTGAGTGGTGAGGGTGAGTGGTGATTGGTGAGGGTGTGATTGGTGAGGAATGAGTGGTGAGTGCTGAGGGTGCGTGGTAAGGGTGAGTGGTGAGCGGTAAAGGTGAGTGGTTGTTGTGAGGGTGAGTGGGGATGGTGAGTAGTGAGGGTGAGTGGTTAGGGGTGAGTGGTGGGGATGAGTGGTGAGGGTGAGTGGTGAGGGTCAGTGGTGAGGATGAGTGGTGAGGGTGAGTGGCGGTTGTGAATGGTGATTAGTGAGGGGTGAGTGGTGAGGGCGAGCGTGTGTGGTGAGCGGTGAAGGTGAGCAGTGAGGGTGAGTGGTGATTGGTTAGGGTGTGATTGATGAGGATGAGTGGTGAGTGGTGAGGGTGAGTGGTTGTTGTGAGGGTGAGTGGTGATTAGTGAGTGGTGAGGGTGAGTCGTAATGGTGAGTGGTGAGCGTGAGTGGTGAGTGTGAGTGGTGAGCGTGAGTGGTGAGGGTGTGATTGGTGAGGATGAGAGGTGAGTAGTGAGGGTGAGTGGTGAGGGTGAGTGGCGGTTGTGAGTGGCGGTTGTGAGTGGTGATTAGTGAGTGGTCAGGGTGAGTGGTGAGGGTGAGTGGTGAGCGTGAATGGTGAGTGGTGAGGGTGAGCGGTGAGGGTGAGCGGTGAGGGTGAGTGGTGGTTGTGTGTGGTGATTAGTGAGGGGTGAGTGGTGAGGGTGAGCATGAGTGGTGAGGTTGAGTTGTGAGGGTGAGGGGTGATGGTGAGCAGTGAGGGTGAGTGGTTGTTGTGAGGGTGAGTGGTGAGGGTGAGTGGTGAGGGTGAGTGGCAGTTGTAAGTGGTGATTGGTGAGTGGTGAGGGTGAGTGGTGAGCGTGAGTGGTGAGTGGTGAGGGTGAGTGGTGATTGGTGAGGGTGTGATTGGTGAGGATGAGTGGTGAGTGCTGAGGGTGCGTGGTAAGGGTGAGTGGTGAGCGGTAAGGGTGAGTGGTTGTTGTGAGGGTGAGTGGTGAGGGTGAGTGGTGAGGGTGAGTGGTGAGTGGTGAGGGTGAGTGGCGGTTGTGAGTGGTGATTAGTGAGTGGTTAGGGTGAGTGGCGAGGGTGACTGGTGAGGGAGAGTGGTGAGGGTGAGTGATGAGTGTGGTGAGTGGTGAGGGTGAGTGGTTGTTGTGAGGGTGAGTGGTGAAGGTGAGTGGTAAGGTTGAGTGGTCATGTTGAGTGGTGAGGGTTAGTGGAGAGTGGTGAGGGTGAGTGGTGAGTAGTGCGGGTGAGTGGTGGTTGTGACGGTGAGTGGTGAGGGTGGGTGGTGAGGTTGAATGGTGAGAGTGAGTGGTGAGGGAGAGTGGGGAGGGTGAGTGGTGAGGGTGAGTGGTGAATAGTGAGTGGTGAGGGTAAGTGGTGATGGTGAGTAGTGAGGGTGAGTGGTTAGGGGTGAGTGGTGGGGATGAGTGGTGAGGGTGAGTGGTGAGGGTCAGTGGTGAGGATGAGTGGTGAGGGTGAGTGGCGGTTGTGAATGGTGATTAGTGAGGGGTGAGTGGTGAGGGCGAGCGTGAGTGGTTAGCGGTGAGGGTGAGCAGTGAGGGTGAGTGGTGATTGGTTAGGGTGTGATTGATGAGGATGAGTGGTGAGTGGTGAGGGTGAGTGGTTGTTGTGAGGGTGAGTGGTGATTAGTGAGTGGTGAGGGTGAGTCGTAATGGTGAGTGGTGAGCGTGAGTGGTGAGGGTGAGTGGTGAGCGTGAGTGGTGAGGGTGTGATTGGTGAGGGTGTGATTGGTGAGGATGAGAGGTGAGTAGTGAGGGTGAGTGGTGAGGGTGAATGGCGGTTGTGAGTGGCGGTTGTGAGTGGTGATTAGTGAGTGGTCAGGGTGAGTGGTGAGGGTGAGTGGTGAGCGTGAATGGTGAGTGGTGAGGGTGAGTGGTGAGGGTGAGCGGTGAGCGTGAGTGGTGTACACGACACGTAAGCAAGTTTTTTTAAAAATGGGAATAGGGTGAGTGGTGGTTGTGAGGGTGAGTGAGGGTGAGTGGTTAGGGTGAGTAGTGAGGGTGAGGCGTGAGTTGTGAGCATGACTGGTGAGTGGTGAGAGTGAGTGGCGAGGGTGAGTGGTGAGGGAGAGTAGTGAGTGGTGAGTGTGGTAAGTGGTCAGGGTGAGTAGTGAGTGGTGAGCATGAGTGGTGGGGGTGAGTGGTGAGTGGTGAGGGTGAGTGGTGATTGGTGAGGGTGTGATTGGTGAGGATGAGTAGTGATTAGTGAGGGTGAGTGGTGAGGGTGAGTGGCAGTTGTGAGTGGTGATTAGTTAGGGGTGAGTGGTGATGGTGAGCGTGAGTGGTGAGTGGTGAGGGTGAGTGCTGAGGGTGAGTGCTGAGGGTGAGTGGCGGTTGTGAGTGGTGATTAGTGAGTGGTGATGGTGAGTGGTGAGCGTGAGTGGTGAGGGAGAGTGGTGAGCGTGAGTGGTGAGGGTGAGTGGTGATTGGTGAGGTTGTGATGGGTGAGGATGAGTGGTGAGTAGTGAGGGTGAGTGGTGAGGGTAAGTGTCGGTTGTGAGTGGCAGTTGTGAGTGGTGATTAGTGAGTGGTGAGGGTGAGTAGTGAGCGTGAGTGGTGAGGGTGAGCGGTGATTGGTGAGGGTGTGATTGGTGAAGATGAGTGGTGAGTAGTGAGTGTGAGTGGTGAGGGTGAGTGGTGAGTAGTGAGTGTGAGTGGTGAGGGTGAGTGGTGGTTGTGAGTGGTGATTAACACGCGACGCTGAGGTAAATTCATCAAAGTTTCACGTTCTCTTCACTCCCCCCACCCCAATGTGTGCATAGGGTCGATAGATAATAAAATGATAGCGATTAGACAGTATTATTGTAGCGCGGGGGGGGGGGGGGGGTGACGGCCACAGCACCCAGCCTCGGCCGGGTGGGCAATCTAGGCGAGGCCGGAGGCTCTGCACGGTACTAGGCCTCGACACCCCACCCGTGTCAGGCGACGACTTTGTGCTATAAACTCGATATACCCAGCGTTGCTCAGGGGGAAAATACATTTAAAATCTTCTGAAGACTTTAAAACATAACATACGAATGAAAAGACAACTGTGTAATTTAAAATGTAAAACCGACCGCGCCAAGAATCGATTCTCTGAATCGCGCAAAGGAATCGAAGGTTGTAGATTCATTTAGAATCGCCCTGTTCCCGTTTAATATAAGTTGGTTATAGAGTTGATATAAACTGCTACGAATGGGAAATATCCGGCGTTGACCGGGGCAAAAATATAATGGTGAGGGTGTGATTGGTAAGGATGAGTAGTGAGGGTGTGATTGGTGAGGATGAGTAGTGACGGTGAGTGGTGATTAGTGAGTGGTGAGGGTGAGTGGTGAGTTGTGAGGGTGAGCGGTGATTGGTGAGGGTGTTATTGGTGAGGATGAGTGGTGAATAGTGAGGGTAAGTGGTGAGGGTGAGTGGCGGTTATGAGTGGTGATTAGTGAGGGGTGAGTGGTGAGCGTGAGTGGTGAGTGGTGAGGGTGAGTGGTGAGGGTGAGCAGTGAGGGTGAGTGGTGATTGGCCAGGGTGTGATTGGTGAGGATGAGTGGTGAGTGGTGAGTGGTAAGGGTGAGTGGTGAGGGGTGAGAGATTGGTTAGTGGTGAGGGTGAGTGGTGAGGGTGAGTGGTAAGGTTCAGTGGTGATGTTGAGTGGTGAGGGTTAGTGGAGAGTGGTGAGGGTTAGTGGTGAGTGGTGATTGGTCAGTGGTGATTGGTGAGGATGAGTGGTGAGTAGTGCGGGTGAGTGGTGAGGGTGAGTGGTGGTTGTGATGGTGAGTGGTGAGTGGTGAGGCTGAATGGTGAGTTGAATGGTGAGAGTGAGTGGTGAGGGAGAGTGGGGAGTGGTGAGGGTGAGTGGTGAGGGTGAGTGGCGAGGGTGAGTGGCGAGGGTGAGTGGTGAGGGAGAGTGGTGAGGGTGAGTGGTGAGTGTGGTGAGCGTGAGTGGTGGGGGTGAGTGGTGAGGGTGAGTGGTGATTGGTGAGGGTGTTATTGGTGAGGATGAGTGGTGAGGGTGAGTGGTGAGGGTGAGTGGTGGTTGTGAGTGGTAATTAGTGAGGGGTGAGTGGTGAGGGTGAGCGTGAGTGGTGAGGTTGAGTGGTGAGGGTGAGCGGTGACGGTGAGCAGTGAGGGTGAGTGGTTGTTGTGAGGGTGAGTGGTGAGGGTGAGTGGTGAGGGTGAGTGGCGGTTGTGAGTGGTGATTGGTGAGTGGTGAGGGTGAGTGGTGAGCGTGAGTGGTGAGTGGTGAGGGTGAGTGGTGATTGGTGAGGGTGTGATTGGTGAGGATGAGTGGTGGATGCTGAGGGTGCGTGGTAAGGGTGAGTGGTGAGCGGTAAGGGTGAGTGGTTGTTGTGAGGGTGAGTGGTGAGGGTGAGTGGTGAGGGTGAGTGGTGAGTGGTGAGGGTGAGTGGCGGTTGTGAGTGGTGATTAGTGAGTGGTGAGGGTGACTGGCGAGGGTGACTGGTGAGGGAGAGTGGTGAGGGTGAGTGATGAGTGTGGTGAGTGGTGAAGGTGAATGGTTGTTGTGAGGGTGAGTGGTGAGGGTGAGTGGTAAGGTTGAGTGGTCATGTTGAGTGGTGAGGGTTAGTGGAGAGTGGTGAGGGTGAGTGGTGAGTAGTGCGGGTGAGTGGTGGTTGTGACGGTGAGTGGTGAGGCTGAATGGTGAGTTGAATGGTGAGAGTGAGTGGTGAGGGAGAGTGGGGAGGGTGAGTGGTGAGGGTGAGTGGTGAATAGTGAGTGGTGAGGGTAAGTGGTGATGGTGAGTAGTGAGGGTGAGTGGTTAGGGGTGAGTGGTGGGGATGAGTGGTGAGGGTGAGTGGTGAGGGTCAGTGGTGAGGATGAGTGGTGAGGGTGAGTGGCGGTTGTGAATGGTGATTAGTGAGGGGTGAGTGGTGAGGGCGAGCGTGAGTGGTGAGCGGTGAGGGTGAGCAGTGAGGGTGAGTGGTGATTGGTTAGGGTGTGATTGATGAGGATGAGTGGTGAGTGGTGAGGGTGAGTGGCTGTGAGGGTGAGTGGTGATTAGTGAGTGGTGAGGGTGAGTCGTAATGGTGAGTGGTGAGCGTGAGTGGTGAGGGTGAGTGGTGAGCGTGAGTGGTGAGGGTGTGATTGGTGAGGATGAGAGGTGAGTAGTGAGGGTGAGTGGTGAGGGTGAGTGGCGGTTGTGAGTGGCGGTTGTGAGTGGTGATTAGTGAGTGGTCAGGGTGAGTGGTGAGGGTGAGTGGTGAGCGTGAATGGTGAGTGGTGAGGGTGAGCGGTGAGGGTGAGCGGTGAGCGTGAGTGGTGTACACTTGGCGACACGTAAGCAAGTTTTTTTTTTAAATGGGAATAGGGTAAGTGGTGGTTGTGAGGGTGAGTGAGGGTGAGTGGTGAGTGGTTAGGGTGAGTAGTGAGGGTGAGGCGTGAGTTGTGAGCGTGACTAGTGAGTGGTGAGAGTGAGTGGCGAGGGTGAGTGGTGAGGGAGAGTGGTGAGTGGTGAGTGGTGAGGGTGAGTGGTGAGGGTGAGTGGTGATTAGTGAGGGTGAGTGGTGAGGGTGAGTGGTGAGGGTGAGTGGCGGTTGTGAGTGGTGATTAGTTAGGGGTGAGTGGTGAGGGTGAGCGTGAATGGTGAGTGGTGAGGGTGAGTGGTGAGGGTGAGTGCTGAGGGTGAGTGGCGGTTGTGAGTGGTGATTAGTGAGTGGTGATGGTGAGTGGTGAGCGTGAGTGGTGAGGGGTGAGCGTGAGTGGTGAGGGTGAGTGGTGATTGGTGAGGTTGTGATGGGTATGGATGAGTGGTGAGTAGTGAGGGTGAGTGGTGAGGGTGAGTGGCGGTTGTGAGTGGCGGTTGTGAGTGGTGATTAGTGAGTGGTGAGGGTGAGTGGTGAGCGTGAGTGGTGATTGGTGAGGGTGAGCGGTGATTGGTGAGGGTGTGATTGGTGAGGATGAGTGGTGAGTAGTGAGTGTGAGTGGTGAGTGTGAGTGGTGAGTAGTGAGTGTGAGTGGTGAGGGTGAGTGGTGGTTGTGAGTGGTGATTAGTGAGGGGTGAGTGGTGAGCATGAGTGGTGAGTGGTGAGGTTGAGTGGTGAGGGTGAGCAGTGACAGTGAGCAGTGAGGGTGAGCAGTGAGGGTGAGTGGTGATTGGTGAGGGTGTGATTGGTGAGGATGAGTGGTGATTAGTGAGGGTGAGGGTGAGTGGTGAGTGTTGAGGGTGAGTGGCGGTTGTGAGTGGTTATTAGTGAGGGGTGAGTGGTGAGGGTGAGCGTGAGTGGTGAGTGGTGAGGGTGAGTGGTGAGGGTGAACAGTGAGGGTGAGTGGTGATTGGTGAGGTTGTGATTGATGAGGATGAGTGGTGTGTGGTGAGGGTGAGTGGTTGTTGTGAGGGTGAATGGTGAGGGTGAGTGGTGAGGGTGAGTGGCGGTTGTGAGTGGTGATTAGTGAGTGGTGATGGTGAGTTGTGAGCGTGAGTGGTGAGGGTGAGTGGTGAGCGTGACTGGTGAGTGGTGATTGGTGAGGGTGTGATTGGTGAGGATGAGTGCTGAGTAGTGAGGGTGAGTGGTGAGGTTGAGTGGCGGTTGTGAGTGGTGATTAGTGAGTGGTGGCGGTGAGTGGTGAGCGTGAGTGGTGAGGGTGAGCGGTGATTGTTGAGCGTGAGATTGGTGAGGGTGAGTGGTGAGTAGTGAGAGTGAGTGGTGAGGGTGAGTGGTGGTTGTGAGTGGTAATTAGTGAGGGGTGAGTGGTGAGCGTGAGTGGTGAGTGCTGAGGTTGAGTGGTGAGGGTGAGCGGTGACGATGAGCAGTGAGGGTGAGCAGTGAGGGTGAGTGGTGATTGGTGAGGGTGTGATTGGTGAGGATGAGTGGTGAGTGGTGAGGGTGAGTGGTAAGGGCGAGTGGTGAGCAGTGAGGGTGAGTGGTTGTTGTGAGGGTGAGTGGTGAGGGTGAGTGGTGAGGGTGAGTGGTGAGAGTGAGTGGTGAGGGTTAGTGGCGGTTGTGAGTGGTGATTAGTGAGTGGTGAGGGTGAATGGTAGTGGTGAGTGGTGAGCGTGAGTGGTGAGGGTGAGTGGTGAGGGTGAGTGCTGAGCGGTAAGGGTGAGCAGTGAGGGTGAGCAGTGAGGGTGAGTCGTGATTGGTGAGGGTGTGATTGGTGAGGATTAGTGGTGAGGGTGAGTGGTGAGTGGTGAGGGTGAGTGGTTGTTGTGAGGGTGAGGGTGAGTGTTGAGAGTAAGTGGTTAGAGCGAGTGGTGAGGGTGAATGGTGAGGGTGAATTGTGAGCGTGAGTGGTGAGTGGTGAGTTGTGAGTGATGAGTGGTCAGGGTGAGGGGTGAGAGAGTGGTTAGGGGTGAGGGTGAGTGGTGAGGGTGAGTGGTGAAGGTTATTGGAGAGAAGTGAGTGGTGATTGGTCAGTGGTGATTGGTAAGGATGAGTGGTCAGTAGTGAGGGTGAGTGGTGAGGGTGAGTGGTGAGGGAGATTGGTGAGGGTTAGTGGTGATGGTGAGTGGTGATGGTGAATGGTGAGTGCTGAGGGTGAGTGGTGAGGGTGAGTGGTGAGCGGTGAGGGTGAGTGGTTATTGTGAGGGTGAGGGTGAGTGGTGAGGGTGAATGGTGAGAATGAGTGGTGAGTGGTGAGGGTGAGTGGTGAGGGTGAGTGGTGAGTGATGAGTGGTGAGGGTGAGTGGTGAGGTTGAGTGGTGAGGGTTAGTGGAGAGTGGTGAGGGTGAGTGGTGAGTGGTGAGTGGTGATTGATTAGGATGAGTGTTGAGTGGTGAGGGTGAGTGGTGAGGGTGAGTGGTGGTTGTTAGGTTGAGTGGTGAGGCTGAATGGTGAGTTGAATGGTGAGAGTGAGTGGTGAGGGTGAGTGGTGAGTGGTGATTGGTCAGTGGTGATTGGTGAGGATGAGTGGTGGTTGTGACGGTGAGTGGTGAGGGTGAGTGGTGAGGGTGAGTGGTGAGGCTGAGTGGTGAGGCTGAGTGGTGAGTTGAATGGTGAGAGTGAGTGGTGAGGGAGAGTGGTGAGGGTTAGTGGTGAGGGTGAGTGGTGGGGGTGAGTGGTGATTGGTGAATGGTGAGGGTGAGTGGTGAGGGTGAATGGTGAGGGTGAGTGGTGAGAGTGAGTGGTGAGGGAGATTGGTGAGTGGTGAGTTGTGAGGGTGAATGGTGAGGGTAAGTGGTGAGTAGTGAGTGGTGAGTGTGAGTGGTGAGGGTGAGCTGTGAGTGGTGAATGGTGAGGGTGAGTGGTGAGTACAGTCAATATGCACTGCTGTAATCATAGCAGGTACCACCACCACAGTATGTACTGCTGTCATCATAGCAGGTTCCACCACCACAATATGTACTCCTCTCATCATAGCAGATACCACCACAGCAGTATGCACTGCTGTAATCATAGCAGGTACCACCACAGCAGTATGCACTGCTGTAATCATAGCAGGTACCACCACAGCAGTATGCACTGCTGTAATCATAGGTACACTGCTGTAATCATAGTATGTACCACCACAGTCAGTATGCACTGCTGTAATCATAGTATCTACCACCACAGTCAGTATGCACTGCTGTAATCATAGCAGGTTAGTGGTGAGGGTGAGTGGTGAGGGTTAGTGGTGAGTGGTGATGAAGAGTGGTGAGGTTGAATGGTGAGTAGTAAGGGTGAGTGGTGAGGGTGAGGTTAGTGGTGAGGGTGAGTGGTGAGGGTGAGTGGTGAGGGTGAGTGGTGAGGGTTTGTGGTGATGGTGAGTGGTGAGGGTGAGTGGTGAGGGTGAGTGGTGAGTGGTGAATAGTGAGTGGTGAGGATAAGTGGTGATGGTGAGTAGTGAGGGTGAGTGGTTAGGGGTGAGTGGTGGGGATGAGTGGTGAGGGTGAGTGGTGAGGGTGAGTGGTGAAGGTGAGTAGTGAGTTGTGAGGATGAGTGGTGAGGGTGATTAGTGAGTAGTGAGGGTGATTAGTGAGTAGTGAGGGTGAGTGGTTAGGGTGAGGGTGAGTGGAGACAGAGAGGGTGAGTGGTGAGCGTGAGTGGTGTGTATTGTCAAAGCCCGGTGGGCTTTGAGTGGTGAGGGAGATTGGTGAGGGTTAGTGGTGATGGTGAGTGGTGATGGTGAATGGTGAGTGCTGAGGGTGAGGGTGAGTGGCGAGGGTGAATGGTGAGAATGAGTGGTGAGTAAAGCTAAGTATCGTGGCGTACCAGAGGCTGACATGATAATTAGACGTGAGCTGTCGGCAGTTGTTAATGTAATGGCTAGAAGGGTAACTATTAGGGCCCAGGCATTAGTGTATGAGGTGTTTACAGCCACTATAGGTTGATAGAGAGTTTAAATGGGTTTGGATTATAATAAGGGCAAAAAGGAGGGACAGGGAGGCGGATAGAGTGTAGAAGAGGAAATATAAACCAGCTGTGAGTCGTTATTTTTGTTTTCCTCAGCGGCTAATAATTAAAAGGGTGGGGATTAGGGTAGTTTCAACGGCAATATAAATTATTAGTAGGTTGGAGGCTCCGATAGTAATACATAGAAGGACTTGAAGAAGGATGAGTAGGGAGATTATTGTTTTTGTCGTGTGATAGGTTCAGTCTTTATACTGGTAGGAACGAAGTGGACCAGCCTACAATAGATGATATCGTCCGTCCGTCCGTTTGTCCGTCCATCCGTGTAGCAACATCGCTCCCTACTGCAAACACTTGGCATGACTCTACAAAAACCTTTTAGACTCTGAGGCTTTCCTGGCTAAACAAGTGTAACATTCCCTTATAATTCCCTCAGATAGCTTTTAATTAAAACATTTAAATTAATGAGGCTTTCCTGGCTAAACACGTGTAACATTCCCTTATAATTCCCTGAGATAGCTTTTAATTAAACTTTGAAATTAAATAAAAAAAACTCACAGCGCCCTAAAGCCTACAGCTAGGCCTAAAGCCTAGAACTAGGCCTCAAAGTCTCCCTTCGTATCGTACCCCCGCGTGTGTGCAAGGGAGTTAATGTTTAACAATGTTACATTCCCTGATGCTTTAAATAGAAACATTTAAATTTAAAGCTTTTACATGAATAATAAAAACATTTAAATCAAAAATTAACTCACGGCGGCCTAAAGCCTACAGCTAGGCCGAAAGCCTAGACCTAGGCCTCAAACTCTCCCTTCGTATCATACCCCCGCGTGTGTGAAAGGGAGTTATTGTTTGACAATGTTACATTCCCTGATGTTTTTTAATAGAAACATTTAAATTTAAAGCTTTTACATTAAAAACAACTCCCTACCCCCTCCTCGTCGGCGGCTTTCCAGCCTAGAGCCAGGCCTGGGAATCTCTCCCCCGCTAGGGGTGTATTGGGCGGGGCTACAGCGGCAGGGGGCGGGGCTACGCGGGGCTGGGCGGGGCAACGGCGGCAGGGGGCGTGGCCACGAGGTGGAGGGCGGGGCTACACGGGGTTGGGGCGGGGTTACGGTGGTAAGGGGTGGGGCAACGAGCTGGGGGCGGGGACACCGAGATGGGGCGGGGCCACGGGTGGCCGGGGCGGGGTTACGCGGGTGGAGGGCGGGGCCACGGGGCATCCACTTATTGGCGGCCATTTTTTGCCATTTTATTTTATTATAGCCATTCAATTGTTCGTTCCTACCAGCCCACCCCGCAGGGTCCTGTTGTGTGCTTGGCTGGCTATAATAGTCAGGGGGAGAAGTCAGCAGGATAGTATGATTAGTGGACGTGAAAATTGGTCAATGCTTAAAAAGGGGTTGGCCGAATTATGTTCAGCTACATCTAAATTTAATGTGAGTGTTGACACAACTGCGATTAAAAAGCTGAAGAAGGTCGTAGCAGTTAATAGTATATTTTTTTGTTAATTAAAAAGGTTATTGGGATTAGTATAATTGAGGAGATGACAAGTTTTAGCATTTTAGTAAGTTTAGGGCTTTTAGTTGGTCATTTTTGTGAGTATGAGCTGTTGCGATTATTAGGGACAGCCCTATGCCAGCTTTGCAGGCTGAAAAGGTTAAAATGATAAGTGGTGCTGCTATGATTGGGAGCGAGGTATTGTTTAAGGCTCGTAGTGCTGTGGAGACATACAGTGCTCGGGCTATACTTTCTAAGGTAAGTAGACGTGAAAGAAGATGTTTTTGTTGTCGGGAGAGGCCTCGCAGGGCTAGGAAGAAAGAGCTATAAATTAATGTCAGAGGCATGTGAGAGTATGTGTTCCTGAAAGTTCAGAATTAATTGAGCCGAAATCAATCGTCTTAGTTAGACTAAGCCCCAATGAACTATTCTGCTAAGTCAAGTCCTCTTTGTTGTAATTCATAGATTAGGCCCAGTGTAAGAAGGATAACAAATAAGGATGCTCAAAGAAGGGTGGACTCTCAATGTTAGTAACAAACGTTAGACATTTAGTAACTAACGTTGAATTATTCAGCGATCTGGTTTCAGTCCTGTCTAAATGTCTTAACTTTGCTGTTGCCCCATGTACAATTCCTGACAATGAGATCATTGCTGAAGTGGAATCAGCAGTTAGACATCTCCCTCATAATTAAGCTGATATGATTTGGCACGAGGTTGCCAAAATTATTGAGAACAGCAAAGTGCCACATACAAATATTAACTTCAGTGAAGCAAAAGCCTTCAAAGAATTGAGAGCAAATAAAGATATCCAAATTTTTGCTGCTGGTAGGGGCCGATCGACTGTTGTGATGCCCCGTGAGGACTATATGATAATAAAATAAAAAATGTACTCTACGGAGGTACCTTAAAATTAAACGAGACCCAACCAGCACATTGGAATGTAAAACAACGGGAATCATTGCCAAGTCATCAATTCCCAGGAAGAACATTGCCTGATCAAACAAAGGGCATCAAAACCCCCCAAGACTTTATAGGGTACCAAAAATTCACAAACCTGATGTTCCATTAAGACCCATAGTTAGTACAAGAGACTCTGCCACGTACAAATTCGTACAATACGTAACGAAACAAATACAGCCCGATATCGGTAGGCCCTCGTCGTTCATCAACATCTCTGAACATCTCGTAAATATAATGAAAGATATTAAGCTTAATCCTAATTATATTCTCGTAAGTTTTGATGTGACCTCTCTGTTCACGAAGGTTCTGGTCAACGAGTCAATTAAATTACTTGACACTCTGGTAACGAACAACGGTTTAGCCAAAGATATCCCAAGACTAGCTGAACAGTCATAAAGAACACCTACTTATTGTGGCAAGGTGACTGCTATGAACAAAAGGAAGAAGCAGCCATGGGCTCTTCTGTGATAGCGAATTTGTACATGGAAGATTTTGAAAAATAAGCAAGAGCTTCAAGCACGCCAAAAAACATCTGCTTGGTTTAAATATGTGGATGAAACATTGGTGGTCTGACCACATGGCAAATATACACTGAACGCATTTCTAAATCATCTCAACTCGCAAAACCCATCCATCCAGTTCACCATGGAAGTGGAAGCTGACAGAACTCTACCATTTCTGTATATTCTGCTCGGACGGTGTAGAAATGGTAAAATAACACACGGTGTTTACCGAAAGAAAACGCATACTGATGCCTATCTGAATGCAGTCACACCATCACCCCGCACAGAAATATGCTCTTATCAAGACGCTCATTCATCGAGCTTAGAAAGTGTCAGATGGTGAGTCTGATAAGTGAAATTCAACATGTTAAAGAAGCGCTGCAAATGAACGGCTACTATGATGCAGAAATCAATAGGTCATTGAATACCACAACCACATCAAATAACAAGAGCATTGAAACTGCCCAAGTAATTTTAACGATAAAAAATACCGTACATTGCGGGAGTAACTGATAAACTAGCCAGATGTTTGAAAAAACAAAACATCCGATTCAGATTTTTCACGGCACATAAAATACAATTTAATATCTGGTACAAAAGATGTATTACCAAAACTATCAACAGAAGGTGTGTACAGGATAAATTGCACGTGTGGTAAATGTTATGTTGGGCAACAGGACGAATGATCAGTACGAGACTAAAAGAACATCAGATAAATATTACATTCTCCCAAATGCAACTGTCAGCAGTAGCAGAAAACGCGTGCCAACAAAGATATTCAATTGATTTTGATAATGTTAAAGTTTGGTGCAAAACTAGCTATAACTGGTCAAGAATAATTAGAGAATCTATCGAAATTGAAACAAATCAAAATAACTTTAACCGTTCGGATAGCTAACGTCTTAGTGCTGATTGTAAGCGAATCAAGTGATAGATTATTTAAATGCATGCCTACTAAGGGCGGCGTACTTCAATAGGGATTACTGTTGGTAGGGCTATTATAATAAACACAATAGACAGGAAGGACAAGTTCAAAGGGCTCGCATAATGCATAATCTACGATGCGTCATTAAACCCCTCCCACCCCACATTGTGCAAGAGCGCAGAAGGGTGGTCAACACATCTACGCCTCTATTTTAAGCTTCGGCAAGGTAAGGTTAAAGTTAAAAGGTAAAAACAACGAGCCTACCTTTACCCTACCTTTTACCTTACGACAATACAATCACTCTACCCTTACCTTTTACCCTTCAGCAGGTAAGGTAAAAGGTAATAGGTAAAAAGCAACGAGGCTTCATCGGCGGAAGGGTACTTGTAATAACTAGGCCTGAAATTTTCGTGTGTTGGGGTGCCAGAGGCTGACATGATAAGTAGACGTGAGCTGTCGGCAGTTGTTAATGTAATGGCTAGAAGGGTAACTATTAGGGCCCAGGCATTAGTGTATGAGGTGTTTACAGCCACTATAGGTTGATAGAGAGTTTAAATGGGTTTGGATTATAATAAGGGCAAAAAGGAGGGACAGGGAGGCGGATAGAGTGTAGAAGAGGAAATATAAACCAGCTGTGAGTCGTTATTTTTGTTTTCCTCAGCGGCTAATAATTAAAAGGGTGGGGATTAGGGTAGTTTCAACGGCAATATAAATTATTAGTAGGTTGGAGGCTCCGATAGTAATACATAGAAGGACTTGAAGAAGGATGAGTAGGGAGATTATTGTTTTTGTCGTGTGATAGGTTCAGTCTTTATACTGGTAGGAACGAAGTGGACCAGCCTACAATAGATGATATCGTCCGTCCGTCCGTTTGTCCGTCCATCCGTGTAGCAACATCGCTCCCTACTGCAAACACTTGGCATGACTCTACAAAAACCTTTTAGACTCTGAGGCTTTCCTGGCTAAACAAGTGTAACATTCCCTTATAATTCCCTCAGATAGCTTTTAATTAAAACATTTAAATTAATGAGGCTTTCCTGGCTAAACACGTGTAACATTCCCTTATAATTCCCTGAGATAGCTTTTAATTAAACTTTGAAATTAAATAAAAAAAACTCACAGCGCCCTAAAGCCTACAGCTAGGCCTAAAGCCTAGAACTAGGCCTCAAAGTCTCCCTTCGTATCGTACCCCCGCGTGTGTGCAAGGGAGTTAATGTTTAACAATGTTACATTCCCTGATGCTTTAAATAGAAACATTTAAATTTAAAGCTTTTACATGAATAATAAAAACATTTAAATCAAAAATTAACTCACGGCGGCCTAAAGCCTACAGCTAGGCCGAAAGCCTAGACCTAGGCCTCAAACTCTCCCTTCGTATCATACCCCCGCGTGTGTGAAAGGGAGTTATTGTTTGACAATGTTACATTCCCTGATGTTTTTTAATAGAAACATTTAAATTTAAAGCTTTTACATTAAAAACAACTCCCTACCCCCTCCTCGTCGGCGGCTTTCCAGCCTAGAGCCAGGCCTGGGAATCTCTCCCCCGCTAGGGGTGTATTGGGCGGGGCTACAGCGGCAGGGGGCGGGGCTACGCGGGGCTGGGCGGGGCAACGGCGGCAGGGGGCGTGGCCACGAGGTGGAGGGCGGGGCTACACGGGGTTGGGGCGGGGTTACGGTGGTAAGGGGTGGGGCAACGAGCTGGGGGCGGGGACACCGAGATGGGGCGGGGCCACGGGTGGCCGGGGCGGGGTTACGCGGGTGGAGGGCGGGGCCACGGGGCATCCACTTATTGGCGGCCATTTTTTGCCATTTTATTTTATTATAGCCATTCAATTGTTCGTTCCTACCAGCCCACCCCGCAGGGTCCTGTTGTGTGCTTGGCTGGCTATAATAGTCAGGGGGAGAAGTCAGCAGGATAGTATGATTAGTGGACGTGAAAATTGGTCAATGCTTAAAAAGGGGTTGGCCGAATTATGTTCAGCTACATCTAAATTTAATGTGAGTGTTGACACAACTGCGATTAAAAAGCTGAAGAAGGTCGTAGCAGTTAATAGTATATTTTTTTGTTAATTAAAAAGGTTATTGGGATTAGTATAATTGAGGAGATGACAAGTTTTAGCATTTTAGTAAGTTTAGGGCTTTTAGTTGGTCATTTTTGTGAGTATGAGCTGTTGCGATTATTAGGGACAGCCCTATGCCAGCTTTGCAGGCTGAAAAGGTTAAAATGATAAGTGGTGCTGCTATGATTGGGAGCGAGGTATTGTTTAAGGCTCGTAGTGCTGTGGAGACATACAGTGCTCGGGCTATACTTTCTAAGGTAAGTAGACGTGAAAGAAGATGTTTTTGTTGTCGGGAGAGGCCTCGCAGGGCTAGGAAGAAAGAGCTATAAATTAATGTCAGAGGCATGTGAGAGTATGTGTTCCTGAAAGTTCAGAATTAATTGAGCCGAAATCAATCGTCTTAGTTAGACTAAGCCCCAATGAACTATTCTGCTAAGTCAAGTCCTCTTTGTTGTAATTCATAGATTAGGCCCAGTGTAAGAAGGATAACAAATAAGGATGCTCAAAGAAGGGTGGACTCTCAATGTTAGTAACAAACGTTAGACATTTAGTAACTAACGTTGAATTATTCAGCGATCTGGTTTCAGTCCTGTCTAAATGTCTTAACTTTGCTGTTGCCCCATGTACAATTCCTGACAATGAGATCATTGCTGAAGTGGAATCAGCAGTTAGACATCTCCCTCATAATTAAGCTGATATGATTTGGCACGAGGTTGCCAAAATTATTGAGAACAGCAAAGTGCCACATACAAATATTAACTTCAGTGAAGCAAAAGCCTTCAAAGAATTGAGAGCAAATAAAGATATCCAAATTTTTGCTGCTGGTAGGGGCCGATCGACTGTTGTGATGCCCCGTGAGGACTATATGATAATAAAATAAAAAATGTACTCTACGGAGGTACCTTAAAATTAAACGAGACCCAACCAGCACATTGGAATGTAAAACAACGGGAATCATTGCCAAGTCATCAATTCCCAGGAAGAACATTGCCTGATCAAACAAAGGGCATCAAAACCCCCCAAGACTTTATAGGGTACCAAAAATTCACAAACCTGATGTTCCATTAAGACCCATAGTTAGTACAAGAGACTCTGCCACGTACAAATTCGTACAATACGTAACGAAACAAATACAGCCCGATATCGGTAGGCCCTCGTCGTTCATCAACATCTCTGAACATCTCGTAAATATAATGAAAGATATTAAGCTTAATCCTAATTATATTCTCGTAAGTTTTGATGTGACCTCTCTGTTCACGAAGGTTCTGGTCAACGAGTCAATTAAATTACTTGACACTCTGGTAACGAACAACGGTTTAGCCAAAGATATCCCAAGACTAGCTGAACAGTCATAAAGAACACCTACTTATTGTGGCAAGGTGACTGCTATGAACAAAAGGAAGAAGCAGCCATGGGCTCTTCTGTGATAGCGAATTTGTACATGGAAGATTTTGAAAAATAAGCAAGAGCTTCAAGCACGCCAAAAAACATCTGCTTGGTTTAAATATGTGGATGAAACATTGGTGGTCTGACCACATGGCAAATATACACTGAACGCATTTCTAAATCATCTCAACTCGCAAAACCCATCCATCCAGTTCACCATGGAAGTGGAAGCTGACAGAACTCTACCATTTCTGTATATTCTGCTCGGACGGTGTAGAAATGGTAAAATAACACACGGTGTTTACCGAAAGAAAACGCATACTGATGCCTATCTGAATGCAGTCACACCATCACCCCGCACAGAAATATGCTCTTATCAAGACGCTCATTCATCGAGCTTAGAAAGTGTCAGATGGTGAGTCTGATAAGTGAAATTCAACATGTTAAAGAAGCGCTGCAAATGAACGGCTACTATGATGCAGAAATCAATAGGTCATTGAATACCACAACCACATCAAATAACAAGAGCATTGAAACTGCCCAAGTAATTTTAACGATAAAAAATACCGTACATTGCGGGAGTAACTGATAAACTAGCCAGATGTTTGAAAAAACAAAACATCCGATTCAGATTTTTCACGGCACATAAAATACAATTTAATATCTGGTACAAAAGATGTATTACCAAAACTATCAACAGAAGGTGTGTACAGGATAAATTGCACGTGTGGTAAATGTTATGTTGGGCAACAGGACGAATGATCAGTACGAGACTAAAAGAACATCAGATAAATATTACATTCTCCCAAATGCAACTGTCAGCAGTAGCAGAAAACGCGTGCCAACAAAGATATTCAATTGATTTTGATAATGTTAAAGTTTGGTGCAAAACTAGCTATAACTGGTCAAGAATAATTAGAGAATCTATCGAAATTGAAACAAATCAAAATAACTTTAACCGTTCGGATAGCTAACGTCTTAGTGCTGATTGTAAGCGAATCAAGTGATAGATTATTTAAATGCATGCCTACTAAGGGCGGCGTACTTCAATAGGGATTACTGTTGGTAGGGCTATTATAATAAACACAATAGACAGGAAGGACAAGTTCAAAGGGCTCGCATAATGCATAATCTACGATGCGTCATTAAACCCCCCCCACCCCACATTGTGCAAGAGCGCAGAAGGGTGGTCAACACATCTACGCCTCTATTTTAAGCTTCGGCAAGGTAAGGTTAAAGTTAAAAGGTAAAAACAACGAGCCTACCTTTACCCTACCTTTTACCTTACGACAATACAATCACTCTACCCTTACCTTTTACCCTTCAGCAGGTAAGGTAAAAGGTAATAGGTAAAAAGCAACGAGGCTTCATCGGCGGAAGGGTACTTGTAATAACTAGGCCTGAAATTTTCGTGTGTTGGGGTGCCAGAGGCTGACATGATAAGTAGACGTGAGCTGTCGGCAGTTGTTAATGTAATGGCTAGAAGGGTAACTATTAGGGCCCAGGCATTAGTGTATGAGGTGTTTACAGCCACTATAGGTTGATAGAGAGTTTAAATGGGTTTGGATTATAATAAGGGCAAAAAGGAGGGACAGGGAGGCGGATAGAGTGTAGAAGAGGAAATATAAACCAGCTGTGAGTCGTTATTTTTGTTTTCCTCAGCGGCTAATAATTAAAAGGGTGGGGATTAGGGTAGTTTCAACGGCAATATAAATTATTAGTAGGTTGGAGGCTCCGATAGTAATACATAGAAGGACTTGAAGAAGGATGAGTAGGGAGATTATTGTTTTTGTCGTGTGATAGGTTCAGTCTTTATACTGGTAGGAACGAAGTGGACCAGCCTACAATAGATGATATCGTCCGTCCGTCCGTTTGTCCGTCCATCCGTGTAGCAACATCGCTCCCTACTGCAAACACTTGGCATGACTCTACAAAAACCTTTTAGACTCTGAGGCTTTCCTGGCTAAACAAGTGTAACATTCCCTTATAATTCCCTCAGATAGCTTTTAATTAAAACATTTAAATTAATGAGGCTTTCCTGGCTAAACACGTGTAACATTCCCTTATAATTCCCTGAGATAGCTTTTAATTAAACTTTGAAATTAAATAAAAAAAACTCACAGCGCCCTAAAGCCTACAGCTAGGCCTAAAGCCTAGAACTAGGCCTCAAAGTCTCCCTTCGTATCGTACCCCCGCGTGTGTGCAAGGGAGTTAATGTTTAACAATGTTACATTCCCTGATGCTTTAAATAGAAACATTTAAATTTAAAGCTTTTACATGAATAATAAAAACATTTAAATCAAAAATTAACTCACGGCGGCCTAAAGCCTACAGCTAGGCCGAAAGCCTAGACCTAGGCCTCAAACTCTCCCTTCGTATCATACCCCCGCGTGTGTGAAAGGGAGTTATTGTTTGACAATGTTACATTCCCTGATGTTTTTAATAGAAACATTTAAATTTAAAGCTTTTACATTAAAAACAACTCCCTACCCCCTCCTCGTCGGCGGCTTTCCAGCCTAGAGCCAGGCCTGGGAATCTCTCCCCCGCTAGGGGTGTATTGGGCGGGGCTACAGCGGCAGGGGGCGGGGCTACGCGGGGCTGGGCGGGGCAACGGCGGCAGGGGGCGTGGCCACGAGGTGGAGGGCGGGGCTACACGGGGTTGGGGCGGGGTTACGGTGGTAAGGGGTGGGGCAACGAGCTGGGGGCGGGGACACCGAGATGGGGCGGGGCCACGGGTGGCCGGGGCGGGGTTACGCGGGTGGAGGGCGGGGCCACGGGGCATCCACTTATTGGCGGCCATTTTTTGCCATTTTATTTTATTATAGCCATTCAATTGTTCGTTCCTACCAGCCCACCCCGCAGGGTCCTGTTGTGTGCTTGGCTGGCTATAATAGTCAGGGGGAGAAGTCAGCAGGATAGTATGATTAGTGGACGTGAAAATTGGTCAATGCTTAAAAAGGGGTTGGCCGAATTATGTTCAGCTACATCTAAATTTAATGTGAGTGTTGACACAACTGCGATTAAAAAGCTGAAGAAGGTCGTAGCAGTTAATAGTATATTTTTTTGTTAATTAAAAAGGTTATTGGGATTAGTATAATTGAGGAGATGACAAGTTTTAGCATTTTAGTAAGTTTAGGGCTTTTAGTTGGTCATTTTTGTGAGTATGAGCTGTTGCGATTATTAGGGACAGCCCTATGCCAGCTTTGCAGGCTGAAAAGGTTAAAATGATAAGTGGTGCTGCTATGATTGGGAGCGAGGTATTGTTTAAGGCTCGTAGTGCTGTGGAGACATACAGTGCTCGGGCTATACTTTCTAAGGTAAGTAGACGTGAAAGAAGATGTTTTTGTTGTCGGGAGAGGCCTCGCAGGGCTAGGAAGAAAGAGCTATAAATTAATGTCAGAGGCATGTGAGAGTATGTGTTCCTGAAAGTTCAGAATTAATTGAGCCGAAATCAATCGTCTTAGTTAGACTAAGCCCCAATGAACTATTCTGCTAAGTCAAGTCCTCTTTGTTGTAATTCATAGATTAGGCCCAGTGTAAGAAGGATAACAAATAAGGATGCTCAAAGAAGGGTGGACTCTCAATGTTAGTAACAAACGTTAGACATTTAGTAACTAACGTTGAATTATTCAGCGATCTGGTTTCAGTCCTGTCTAAATGTCTTAACTTTGCTGTTGCCCCATGTACAATTCCTGACAATGAGATCATTGCTGAAGTGGAATCAGCAGTTAGACATCTCCCTCATAATTAAGCTGATATGATTTGGCACGAGGTTGCCAAAATTATTGAGAACAGCAAAGTGCCACATACAAATATTAACTTCAGTGAAGCAAAAGCCTTCAAAGAATTGAGAGCAAATAAAGATATCCAAATTTTTGCTGCTGGTAAGGGCCGATCGACTGTTGTGATGCCCCGTGAGGACTATATGATAATAAAATAAAAAATGTACTCTACGGAGGTACCTTAAAATTAAACGAGACCCAACCAGCACATTGGAATGTAAAACAACGGGAATCATTGCCAAGTCATCAATTCCCAGGAAGAACATTGCCTGATCAAACAAAGGGCATCAAAACCCCCCAAGACTTTATAGGGTACCAAAAATTCACAAACCTGATGTTCCATTAAGACCCATAGTTAGTACAAGAGACTCTGCCACGTACAAATTCGTACAATACGTAACGAAACAAATACAGCCCGATATCGGTAGGCCCTCGTCGTTCATCAACATCTCTGAACATCTCGTAAATATAATGAAAGATATTAAGCTTAATCCTAATTATATTCTCGTAAGTTTTGATGTGACCTCTCTGTTCACGAAGGTTCTGGTCAACGAGTCAATTAAATTACTTGACACTCTGGTAACGAACAACGGTTTAGCCAAAGATATCCCAAGACTAGCTGAACAGTCATAAAGAACACCTACTTATTGTGGCAAGGTGACTGCTATGAACAAAAGGAAGAAGCAGCCATGGGCTCTTCTGTGATAGCGAATTTGTACATGGAAGATTTTGAAAAATAAGCAAGAGCTTCAAGCACGCCAAAAAACATCTGCTTGGTTTAAATATGTGGATGAAACATTGGTGGTCTGACCACATGGCAAATATACACTGAACGCATTTCTAAATCATCTCAACTCGCAAAACCCATCCATCCAGTTCACCATGGAAGTGGAAGCTGACAGAACTCTACCATTTCTGTATATTCTGCTCGGACGGTGTAGAAATGGTAAAATAACACACGGTGTTTACCGAAAGAAAACGCATACTGATGCCTATCTGAATGCAGTCACACCATCACCCCGCACAGAAATATGCTCTTATCAAGACGCTCATTCATCGAGCTTAGAAAGTGTCAGATGGTGAGTCTGATAAGTGAAATTCAACATGTTAAAGAAGCGCTGCAAATGAACGGCTACTATGATGCAGAAATCAATAGGTCATTGAATACCACAACCACATCAAATAACAAGAGCATTGAAACTGCCCAAGTAATTTTAACGATAAAAAATACCGTACATTGCGGGAGTAACTGATAAACTAGCCAGATGTTTGAAAAAACAAAACATCCGATTCAGATTTTTCACGGCACATAAAATACAATTTAATATCTGGTACAAAAGATGTATTACCAAAACTATCAACAGAAGGTGTGTACAGGATAAATTGCACGTGTGGTAAATGTTATGTTGGGCAACAGGACGAATGATCAGTACGAGACTAAAAGAACATCAGATAAATATTACATTCTCCCAAATGCAACTGTCAGCAGTAGCAGAAAACGCGTGCCAACAAAGATATTCAATTGATTTTGATAATGTTAAAGTTTGGTGCAAAACTAGCTATAACTGGTCAAGAATAATTAGAGAATCTATCGAAATTGAAACAAATCAAAATAACTTTAACCGTTCGGATAGCTAACGTCTTAGTGCTGATTGTAAGCGAATCAAGTGATAGATTATTTAAATGCATGCCTACTAAGGGCGGCGTACTTCAATAGGGATTACTGTTGGTAGGGCTATTATAATAAACACAATAGACAGGAAGGACAAGTTCAAAGGGCTCGCATAATGCATAATCTACGATGCGTCATTAAACCCCTCCCACCCCACATTGTGCAAGAGCGCAGAAGGGTGGTCAACACATCTACGCCTCTATTTTAAGCTTCGGCAAGGTAAGGTTAAAGTTAAAAGGTAAAAACAACGAGCCTACCTTTACCCTACCTTTTACCTTACGACAATACAATCACTCTACCCTTACCTTTTACCCTTCAGCAGGTAAGGTAAAAGGTAATAGGTAAAAAGCAACGAGGCTTCATCGGCGGAAGGGTACTTGTAATAACTAGGCCTGAAATTTTCGTGTGTTGGGGTGCCAGAGGCTGACATGATAAGTAGACGTGAGCTGTCGGCAGTTGTTAATGTAATGGCTAGAAGGGTAACTATTAGGGCCCAGGCATTAGTGTATGAGGTGTTTACAGCCACTATAGGTTGATAGAGAGTTTAAATGGGTTTGGATTATAATAAGGGCAAAAAGGAGGGACAGGGAGGCGGATAGAGTGTAGAAGAGGAAATATAAACCAGCTGTGAGTCGTTATTTTTGTTTTCCTCAGCGGCTAATAATTAAAAGGGTGGGGATTAGGGTAGTTTCAACGGCAATATAAATTATTAGTAGGTTGGAGGCTCCGATAGTAATACATAGAAGGACTTGAAGAAGGATGAGTAGGGAGATTATTGTTTTTGTCGTGTGATAGGTTCAGTCTTTATACTGGTAGGAACGAAGTGGACCAGCCTACAATAGATGATATCGTCCGTCCGTCCGTTTGTCCGTCCATCCGTGTAGCAACATCGCTCCCTACTGCAAACACTTGGCATGACTCTACAAAAACCTTTTAGACTCTGAGGCTTTCCTGGCTAAACAAGTGTAACATTCCCTTATAATTCCCTCAGATAGCTTTTAATTAAAACATTTAAATTAATGAGGCTTTCCTGGCTAAACACGTGTAACATTCCCTTATAATTCCCTGAGATAGCTTTTAATTAAACTTTGAAATTAAATAAAAAAAACTCACAGCGCCCTAAAGCCTACAGCTAGGCCTAAAGCCTAGAACTAGGCCTCAAAGTCTCCCTTCGTATCGTACCCCCGCGTGTGTGCAAGGGAGTTAATGTTTAACAATGTTACATTCCCTGATGCTTTAAATAGAAACATTTAAATTTAAAGCTTTTACATGAATAATAAAAACATTTAAATCAAAAATTAACTCACGGCGGCCTAAAGCCTACAGCTAGGCCGAAAGCCTAGACCTAGGCCTCAAACTCTCCCTTCGTATCATACCCCCGCGTGTGTGAAAGGGAGTTATTGTTTGACAATGTTACATTCCCTGATGTTTTTTAATAGAAACATTTAAATTTAAAGCTTTTACATTAAAAACAACTCCCTACCCCCTCCTCGTCGGCGGCTTTCCAGCCTAGAGCCAGGCCTGGGAATCTCTCCCCCGCTAGGGGTGTATTGGGCGGGGCTACAGCGGCAGGGGGCGGGGCTACGCGGGGCTGGGCGGGGCAACGGCGGCAGGGGGCGTGGCCACGAGGTGGAGGGCGGGGCTACACGGGGTTGGGGCGGGGTTACGGTGGTAAGGGGTGGGGCAACGAGCTGGGGGCGGGGACACCGAGATGGGGCGGGGCCACGGGTGGCCGGGGCGGGGTTACGCGGGTGGAGGGCGGGGCCACGGGGCATCCACTTATTGGCGGCCATTTTTTGCCATTTTATTTTATTATAGCCATTCAATTGTTCGTTCCTACCAGCCCACCCCGCAGGGTCCTGTTGTGTGCTTGGCTGGCTATAATAGTCAGGGGGAGAAGTCAGCAGGATAGTATGATTAGTGGACGTGAAAATTGGTCAATGCTTAAAAAGGGGTTGGCCGAATTATGTTCAGCTACATCTAAATTTAATGTGAGTGTTGACACAACTGCGATTAAAAAGCTGAAGAAGGTCGTAGCAGTTAATAGTATATTTTTTTGTTAATTAAAAAGGTTATTGGGATTAGTATAATTGAGGAGATGACAAGTTTTAGCATTTTAGTAAGTTTAGGGCTTTTAGTTGGTCATTGTTGTGAGTATGAGCTGTTGCGATTATTAGGGACAGCCCTATGCCAGCTTTGCAGGCTGAAAAGGTAAAATGATAAGAGGTGCTGCTATGATTGGGAGCGAGGTATTGTTTAAGGCTCGTAGTGCTGTGGAGACATACAGTGCTCGGGCTATACTTTCTAAGGTAAGTAGACGTGAAAGAAGATGTTTTTGTTGTCGGGAGAGGCCTCGCAGGGCTAGGAAGAAAGAGCTATAAATTAATGTCAGAGGCATCTTCTGCAGATTTCTTCTTTGTCTTTGCTTGATCACTAAAGGTCTTCAGTTTTTGTGTTTTGATGGGAGCAAATATGTCAACTGATGGTGATAACAGTCTTTGGTCCATAAACTCTTTGACAGCATTTTCCCCCTTTTCCGGAGCTGCGAGCAAATCCCACATGATTTCTTCAGCTGCTACTGTCCCAGAGCTAAGACACACAATGCCATTTTGGTGTGTTTCAAAAGGATTCAGCATGGAATCTAGGGTGGAAATTATTCTGGTCACAGCCCTTTCATCAGCTTGAATTCGTGTGCTGTCAAGGTCTTTTCGTTTCCTTATATCGGGAGATTTACCTGCCATTGCCTCACATTGTCTTGCTATGGCAGCCCTTTCATGTTGCGACAATATCCAGCGATATACTGCAGCCCGATTCTGTGTTAACCCTGTCCAACCACCTTTGTCTTGGAATCTGTGTTGCATGTTTGCTAAATGGCCTGGTCACAAGCATTCGAGGCAAATCCATGGACACTTTGACGTTGGACAGTCCACTGGCCTTTAACACTGAGCTCACTGTGGCAAGAAGGATGTGTGAGGG
>NW_026890916.1:0-30141 GCF_015708825.2 Lethenteron reissneri
TTTGCTCTCTCTCTCTCCTTTAATGAAGTTACAATGTCCGTGTCAGAGACACACTCAGTTGTACCACCAAATCTTTCTTTCCCGTCTTTATTTCAAACGTGGGCTCATCATGGCCGTTCCATGGGGACCAGAGCCTGCGGGTTTGGCGCGCTGGATTCAAACATCCGCGTTTTTTTATTTACGCGGACGCGCACGCACGCGGCTAAACCATCGTCGTGTGTAGTGAGTTTTAACGTCTCGGCCCGGTCAGTAACTGGCGTCAATCGATACCAGAATTTTTTGCTATGGTTTTGCGCCGAACTAGGACCAATTTCTAAGGGAGAGGCTCTTCCTTGCCCTTTAGACATCGGCAGTTCCCCAGCACTGCTTGAAGCAAGCCTGACTCTGCTGTCGAGACACTGAATGTGCTGCTGGAGAGGTTCACTCCACAGAAGGCCGTGGGGCTGATGAGATGTGTAAAAACAAACATTTTATATTTTGTACGCGGCGATACTGACAGATGAAGAAGGCGGGACTTCTAAACGAGACCAAAACCTCCGCTTTGACTAGGGGTCGGGGAACCTTTTTGACTGGGAGAGCCATAAAAGCCAAATATTTCTAAATATATTTGATTGAGAGCCATATAGTATTTTTAACGTATAATAAATTAAATGTCTTACTTTTAATGCAACTTCTGGTGCCGCATGGTTTTGCTGATGGCCTTGTAGTCTGGTTCATACGTGGTGAGGTTGAGCTTCGTGCAGGCGTGACCCGTGAAATTTATCTTCAAAACTAATTTCTGTTTACTTTTAAATGACACAGTATTATTAAGCAATATCACAAGTATTTTAAAATCAGTTCCAAACTGATTTTTTTATTTTTTTTTTTTCAACTCAAAATTGCCTGGGAGCCATATGCCATCACCGGAAGAGCCATATATGGCTCGCGAGCCATAAGTTCCCGACCGCTGGCTTAGACGTTTGCTCCGGGGAACACTTCCCAAGTCTGTCCGGGGGAAGAGTTCCTGCACGTGCCAAACCAAGTTGGAAGGAGCGCACTAGAAAGACGATAGGCTCACCACCTCCACGGGACCACCGCTGGCATCCAACCCATGGAGGCGAGATGTTAACTTACCCCGCCTGGTATACAGGAGGTAGTGGATTCGATTCCCGACCCTGACGCCTGTATAATTGGAGTTTGCATCTCTCTCTCTCCTGTGGTCACGTGTATTTTTGCATGTTCTGCCCGTGGTCACGGGAAGAACATGCAAATAGGTTTTTCCCTCCACATTCTGAATAGTGCGTTTAAATAAATTGGCTGCAATACATTCCACGTGATAAGCACGTGATAAGCTGAAAAAGAGCTACATAGCTTAGTGGGCCTTACCTGGAAATATTTAAAAAATTGTTAAATAGTTTAGTAATTTAGTTCACCCCCGACCGTCAAATAAAGCCCATTCAATCCGCGCGTCTCTTCCGGCTCGCTTGCACCCCCCACCTCTGGCTCCGCCAACACGGGCCGCATGGGGACACGGAAGAGATTACGATCGCGCCGTTGTGATACCCCTGTTGTCAGCGCGCCGGCGATCACTAATCATAGCCCTCCTGTGTTTGCTTTGGAAAAGGAAAAAAAACGCGCCGCTTTTAAAATAGGCCTAAAGATTATGTCGTTGTGACCTATTCTTGAATCCTTGTTTTCCCCAAACCGCCGCTCGTCCGTTTCCGGACCTTTTTTTTGGTGCGTTCGTTTCCCCCGGACGCCCTCTTCCTACAGCTGCCCGGATTAATCTCGCCAAGTAGCGGCGGTAAAGGCGAAGGTGGCCAGAGAATTGGGGCGTGTGCGAGCGCTGCCGTTTGAAGTGGGTCGGCGACGCGCGGTCGTTTTTGGGAAGGGAAAAAAAAAGTTTTGAGATCATTGAGAAGCGTCTCCCGGGTTCAAAACGAAAGGGGGCGTTGGTTGCGGCGCTCATCTCTGTTTCCACAGTGGGAAATTCCACATTCCCATGGGAGGGGGGAATTCTCTCCATAGGATGCACGCTGTTGAATTTCATCCGAGTGAGCGTGCGAGCGTTCGAGGGGGCGAGAGAAAAAAAACTTGTGTGAAATATCTACGGAATATGAGAATAAGCTTTCTACCCACGGTGGACACTGCCCATGGTGGACACTCCCCACGGTGGACGCTGTTCATGGTGGACACTGCCTGTGGTGAACACTGCCTGTGGTGAACACTGGTCATGGTAGACACAGCCCATGGTAGACACTGCCCATGGTGGACAATGTCTGTGGTGGACGCTGTTCATGGTGGACACTGCCCATGGTGGACACTGCCCATGGTGGACAATGCCCATGGTGGACACTTGCCCTAGTGGACACTTATCATGGTAGACACTCCCCATGGCAGACACTGCCCATGGTGGACACTGCCCCATGGCAGACACTCGGTTGAATTTCCACCCCAGGTGGCACTGCCCACTATCCCCCCCCCTACCCAACTTGCCCCCCCACCAGCTACCCCCCCCCCCCTCACGGACTGAGAAGCGGTAGGGAGGGGGGGGCCCCCCCGCACTCACCCGACGATGCAGCAGAGGACGCACATGAGCACGCTCATTGTGCCCGAGACGTGAGAGGTCTGCGTCGTGACCAGCAGCTGGCAGTGCGGGCACACCATGCGCATGGGGTACGGCTGGGGCACCTCGCTGTGCAGCAGCGTCAGCGCCTGGCCCGCCGCCGACGGCACGACCATCGTGGGGCCCGCGGGACCGCCGGGCCCCCCTGCCGCCAAGGGCTGGCCGTACGCAGGGTAGGGGCCCACGGGCTGCGGCGGGTAGAAGGCTGGTCGGAGAACGGAGGGGGAGGCGGGCGGAGAGGGGGACGCTGTTGATTTACCATTGTTGTGGTGGTTGTTGTTGTTGTTGGTGATTGATATACATAAGATGAAAATGCATTCGCCTGCACCATCCCTTTCAGATGGAACATCTCGTTTTGGCAAGGGTGTCCAGAGTGTCAGGTGACGAGACGCCAAACACGTAATGACGCGGTGTACAAACACAACATACACACAAAGGTAAAGACCCCCCCCCCCCCCGTAGCTTGTAACAGACTGTTGGGCCAAGTGCAGTAAGCGAGCGCCTATGAAGGCCGGCACGGCACACGAGGCGGTGGGTAACCAGCACCACGCCCGGCCGTGTTTGTCTCCCGAGTGGCGATGTTTACACACCGCACCAGGTACTCATTTGAGGCCGAGTCGACCTAGGAGAGGCCCAGGACCGGTTCAGATCATCGTCACCGGTGTTAGCCGTGAGCGGGAATCGAACTCGGTCGCTGGGTTCATAGCGCAAAGCAATAACCACTACATTACCACTACGCAATCACTATAACACACACAAAGCAAACATGTAATGACACTTACGCAAACTAATTAATAATGTAACATGTACTGTACAGAACACACTGATACAATGAACATCAGCATGTAGTCAAACACAAAGACAAAGATCCCTCATTTTGCCTGAACATACTTTTGGGGCAACTGCTGTTAGCGAGCACCTATGAAGGTCAGCACGGCACACGAGGGAGTGGGTGGCCAGAACCACGCCCGGCCGCCTTTGTCTCCCCAGTGGTGATGTTTGCACACCGCACAAGGTACTCACTTGAGGCCAAGTTGACCTAGGGGAGGCCAAAGGGCGATTCAAATAATCGTTATTGGTGTTGGCCATGAGCAGAAAATTGAACCAGCGCACCGTTCTCCATTTTTTTTTAACCAATTAAAGCCAACGGAGCTCAAATATGACGTCACAAAGCTCTGCCCCCCCCCCCAAATAAAACATGCTTCAAATTGCTTTAAACTATTGTCATTGTAGTGCGTATTTAATGTGCTGCTGCACTCTGATGTTGGAGGAGAAAACATTTATTAAAAGTCTATTTAATTAAGTAGAACGTGTTGTCTATATTTATTTAAAGTTGCGCATGTTGATGTGACGTCACATTTCTCACCCCCCCCCCCCTCGTCACACACCGTCACAAATGTCTGACCCCCCCCCCCCCCAGGTGCATGACGTCATTTATGGACGGCCCCATCGCTCTTTTTTATCAGAAGCGACCTGGCCACAAATTTTTGCTCAACGTAGTGGCTTATCCATGTGGAAAATTACAACAGCCGATTACTCTAAGCGCATGTTCCAAAATGTGGACGTAAAAAACCGGAGGAACCGGAGAAAAATCCACGCGACCACGGGGAGAGAGACACGCAAACTCCACATATACAGCAGGCGTCAGGGTCGGGACCGAATCCACGACCTTCTGCCTACCTGGCGAGGCAGTTAACATCTCGCCACTGCAGCACACACATATAGCAAACACAGTAATGACATACTCTTTGGTTCACTCGGTAAAGTCACGTAGGTAGAAAAATATAATAAAATAAAGTACGTAGAAAAATAAAATTAAATAATGTTATTTTATTAATCTACCTACATGACTTACCAAAAGAACCAAAGAGTATGGATTCCTGCAGTCACGAAAGCTTCAAATCAAGACAGTAATGACAGTTACGCAAAAATCAATGTAAAATATACCGTAAACATTGACCATAACACTGCAGTCAAACTCACACGCACACATATCTAATTAAATGGTGCCTGCTGCCGTATATCAATTCTAATCGGGGATACGCAGACCCTTGGGGGTACGTGGCAACGTCCCAGGGGGTACATGAGGGGATCTATAAATGTGTGAAGTGATATCATACATGAGAGTCACTGGTGAATAATCACGCATGCATAATAACTACGAGAATATTTTATCCATATGGTAACTGAGAACGATATCAAATACCTTTCTAAACTCATTGATCGTAAACGAGCACGAACAAACTACGCCACGTATGCAAAGCGTCCCGTTGAATTGATGTTATTTGCTTGCAGTATACTAGCGAATTAGAATGCCTCACAAAATTGACAATTGGTTAAACTATCGATGGTCATTATTCACGCATTTATTTCTCAGAACCGTGTTGGGTAAGGCAAGGTGGTACTCGGTTGAAAAAAAATTCAACAAGGAGGGTACAGTAGCCAACAAAGGTTGCCTTATTGAGTCGGCTTTGTTCGTAGAGGCACCAGGGGATGTGCACCCGTGTCCGATTGTTGTACTCCTATACTTTATTTACATTCACTTATTTACGTATCATCCACTTGCTTACGACGTTTCCCCTATCGTGCGCTCACAACGGCCGTTGTATTCGTTTGTTTGGTGCAACTTGACGACCTGCCCGCCCGCCCGCCCCTGATTGGACGTCTGTGAAAAAGCGCTTCGTAGCTCATCAGATTCCTCCGCCTCCAGCCTCAATAAGGATTCTGATGATTTTAGTCAAGGTTCTGATGCCAAGGCCTGGGGTTGAGCGCTTGCACGGTCGTTGAGCCACGCCGCGCACAAACGGAGCGTCACGATTCGACGAAATCGCATCGGCGGACTGCCTCCGGTTTTACGACGGTGGTCCGATTTTCACAAACGATCTGCACTTCCGCGACGCCTACACAACACGCCACCAACGGGTCGATCTTAACGGCGCCCAAACTCGACGTGCGACGCGTCTCCCGACACGAACGGCGCGTGAGCGGGAGCGGGGGGGGGGGGTCTGCCTTCCGACGTGACTTGGCGCGTGGCGGTTTCGTTATTCTCGAGCGCTTTGCTTTGGTGGATGTTTTCCCGTTGAGCCCTGTTACGTACGGCCGATGAAAGGAAAAACACATCGGCAAGCGTTGTTTCTCCCCTCTCCACCGTCTACGGGGAAAATAGGGGTACCGCTTTCCAACGACGGGGGGGGGGATTTTCGGGATCGCATTGTATCATAAAAACGGGGGGCCACCACCTGTATACAATTCCAATTGCATTGTACGATTACAATACTATTATACATGATCACAATTACAATATACAATTACATGATACAATTACAACATACAATTACAACCGCATTATGCGATTTCAATCGCATTCTACGATTACAATTACAATAGCTACACAACACGCACAGGATTACACAGAGAATAACAGCGTTCGCCATGAAGTAAGGCACCTCCACGCCCTGAACGAACGCGCGACGCGCGGCTCTCATCACCAACGGCGGTGCCCATTCCACATTCCCGTGGCCCGGAAGGCGTACCTGGTCCATACTCGCCGGGGGACGTTGGGTACCCCTGCTGGGGGGGGCCCATGGTGGGTGGGGTGGCAGAGTACGGGGGGAGGGCTGGGAACCAGCTGGGCTGAGTCTGCACGGGGAACTGTCCATCTGCAGCGACACACGTGAACACGCACACACACGCATGTAAAGACAAAGATCGCCCCGCATAGCCTGTAACAGACTGTTAGGGCGAGTGCCGTTCGCAAGCAGCACCTATGAAGGCCGGCATGGCACACGAGAGGATGGGTGACCAACACCGCGCCCCGGCCGCCTTTGTCTCCCCGGTGCCGATGTTTACACGCTGGTACAAATTTTTAAGGCTTAATCGAGCTAGGGGAGGCCCAAGACCGGTTCAGATATTCGCCGGCGAAGTTGGCCGTCAGCGGCAGATCGAGTTTCCTCGGGCAGTGTGCCGATCGCTGCGCAACCCCTCGAGCCACGCTCGCGCTCGTGCGCGCGCCCACTTCCCCACGCACGCACGCACGGACACGCGCCCACTTCCCCACGCACGCACGGACACGCACCCAGATCCACGTCCTCTTCACTATCGCGCGTCGCGCACGCTTTTAATTGGTCACGGCCCGTGTTCGCGCGCCTGACCACAACTAGACCGCAGATCCCAGCCCCTTGCACATCCCCGCGCCCCCTCTGCCACGACCACGCCTGGACGCTACGAACGGGCGCCCCGCTGTCACCAGCGACCCGCGACAGCAGTAATAACAGCGGCCATTATCTGCTCTGCACATCGCGCAGCTGAGACCAGAACATATCCCCGCTTTTAGATCATCTACTTCCCCAATATCTTTGTAAACATTTGCTAAATAATGATACTTATCATGGTTACTGCGTTTGATGCGGACTGTGCCATTCATGGAGGCCCTGCTCGGGGCAATAACGGCTTATCGACGACAACTATTTGTTGGTAAACAATTGCACGATCATAATACCGAATAGCACGGTTGGCTTTGTACGGTGCGAAAGAAGTTCAACAAACATATCCATCATCATCCACCATCATCATAAGCAGCCATGGTCAATCTACTGCTGGATCCAGGCCTCCCTCCCAAGACGCCATTGCCGCCACCACCCCTCACAAAACCGTGCGATGTAACAATGCTGAAAATCCCTCGTACGAGGTTACATCGACGATAGCTTGGGGCACCAACCGGTTTCATCGCTCCATCTCCCCGTTGGACATCCTCTATGATGCGGTAAAATGCTTGCATAATTATAATAAAAATTCTTATAATTAGTATATTAATGTCAACTTGCTCATTCAGAAAAGCTTCATCGAGAAGATGCTTTTTTATTTATTCAGGTGGGCATTGATTGGTATGTTTAGCCGATTTCTTTTCATTGAACGAGCATCTTGTGATTCGTGATTAGTTGACTCCCAGCGAGCGCGCAGCTGTTGCCAACGCCCAGTGAGGCTGAACGCGACCTCCACCGAAATGTTCGACGAAATCAACAAACCAAATCAGGTGGCACGTGAAGTGCGTCAGGGTGCGTCAGAGCGCGCCAGGCGGATCGGTTGCCCTGCACGTGCTTGAGGAGTAGGCTGTTGCATTGCTGTGTGGTTACGTGGGCTGACATCCACTAACTCTCTGGTATATATCTGGTGCTCTAATTGTGTAAAAGCATTCGTTAAATAAATGATAAAAGGTGGCACATTTGCCTCCCACGTGACAGAGGTCGCAACCGGGTACCCGATACCCGTACCCTACCCGATACCCGGCTACCCGGCCGGGTACGGGTACCCGTTTGCGACCCTGGTGCGGCCGAGTACGGGTAGGCCGTGAGTCACTGGTGAGTCACCGTTTGTCACTCATTTCCCAACGTCTTGTCTCTTCTCACAATTCAAGTTCCTAGAATCAACCCACCCGCGCCTGCAACATGGCTTCATCCCAGAGGTCGCAATCAGGTACCCGATACCCGTACCCTACCCGTACCCGGCCGGGTACGAGTAGGGTACGGTGTACGGCCGGGTACGGGTACGGCCGGGTACGGGTACGGCCGGGTACGGGTACCCGTTGGCGACCCTGGTGCGGCCGGGTACGGGTAAGGAATCAAAACCCGTTTGGCGACCTCTGCCACGTGACCACCTTGTTTGATTGGCTCTGTCGGGTGTGTGGTGGTAGTTTAAAAAAAAAAGTAACCGATACTTGCACCCACGAGATCAAACGAAAGAAACAAATAATGAATCAGGCGCAGTTGCATTTTGACGAACCTTTTTGTGGTTGTTGTTATTGTCGCCGTTGTTGTCAAGAAGTGTTGATGAAGGGGGCGATACTCGTCCTTTTGCTCTCGCGTCGAAATGCGTCACCCAATAAGCGATGCGCGTTTGGGTTTAGGCCGCGACGTGCCATTCGTACGTACGTGTGTATGTTGAACTTCTTTCGCACCGTATGTAGGCAACCGCACTAAATTGGAGGTGCGGGGAAAGGGCAATGACCTAAACACAAAAAGAAATGCTAAAGAAATTAGCTTTCAATCTAGATTTAAAAGTGCATCGCTCCAGTGGCTTCCTGATATCGGAAGGCAGAGTACAGCCGACGGCCAGAGAAGTGCATCTGAAAGCGTTCGATGTGGTGACCGTCTTTGTTTGATGGTTAGCTAAAAGCTGTTGCGAGGATAACTGGAGTTAGCGTGATGATGGTTTACACTCCTTGACGAAATCAGCAAGCTCTTGTGGTTCATTTGTGGCAAGCATCTTCTTCAGCAGTGTTATATACATTAGGGTGGGTAGAATAATACATAGTGTAATATTACAATGTATAAGGTGGTTTATAGCAATACAGTATATAATTTAATGTTGGGTTTGTCTATGGCAGTATATAGTACGGTGTAGACTCGTGTGATGTAAGAGAATAAAGTTTAGATGGAAGCATATTAGATATTTTTTACGACGTAGAATTGTAATGTATTACTTACTGTAACTCAGCTTATTGTAGAGTATATTTAGTATACTGATGATACTATGCAGTTTATACTTTAGTTGTTTACGTGGTGGTTTTAGTTACTGCAGCTACATACTATTAACACTCCTTCCCTTTATTAATGCTACCCCTATCCCCTATCTTTGATGCTGCTAATCCTGCATAATGCACGGGCATAAGTAGTAATATTCACATACCTGCATTTCCCATATCCCCTCCCTTTGATGCTGCTAATCTGCATAATGCACGGGCATAAGTAGTACTAATCACATACCTGCATTTCCCATATCCCTTCCCTTTGATGCTGCTAATCCTGCATAATGCACGGTCATAAGTAGTACTAATCACATATCTGCATTTCCCATAAATATGCTAAATTCCTCTTGATATGCATATTCTTCTGTCAAGGCGCCCTTTTCCCCCCTTCCAACTCAGCTTATATATATGCTCCAAGCACGTGTGCTGTTTCATTCAGACGCTGTCGCCTCGACAGACCTGGTTTTCACCTGAGGACGGCTGCTTGCGTTGTGGCCGAAACGGCGTGAGAATTGTTTTATTATGTTTTATTTTTATTATTGTATTACTTCCCTTCTACGTGACTTTACCGAAAGAACCAAGAAGATGAATCCCTGCAGTCACGAAAGCTTAAAATCGAAATTGTGGCAAGCACTTCACGTGTAATGAGTGCGACCTTATAACGTATTCGTTCGGCAACCGGAAGCCAACGCAGCTAGGCGAGCACTGCATGGACATGGTCGGCACTTTGCAGTACCCGTCACGACACGTGCCAAAGAGTTTTTTACAAGCCGCAACTTGGTAATGTTTTTGCCAAACTTCCCGTAGAGTAGCGAGTTGTAATAATCGAGCCTTGTTGATACGACGCGCCGTGTGTGCCGGCGATCCGCTGCGCGTGCCGCGAGCTCCTTCAGGAAACCGAACCCAGCGGGTGCTCGGGTGACCGAAACTAAGCTCCTGAAGAGAATGACGCCGAGGGAGAATTCGGTTCCCGGAAAAAAAGCTCCCACGGCAGGCAGAGCGAAACGTCGTCCGCCGAATGCAAAAGATACTGGGCGGAATCGGGCGAGACCAGAAAAACACCGCCGTAGAGCCGTACAGCGCCACCTCGGCAATGGATCTAACCCAAAAAACCCCATTTATTTTGGATAATACTGTTCGCGACAGCCTACGTGTTAGACTGAATTGGAGAGCTACTTTGCCCCCAAAGTATCTCTCCAATTCTAGACCACTTCTTCAAAAAATATTTTTTTAAAGATGAATAATTAACAGCTGCATGGGTGCACTCGCCTCGGGACAGAGTCCACTGTTGATAGAGACGGGGGTGCTCGCGGATTTACTGAGGCCAATCTCCCACCATCGAGTCGCGTTCTCCTCCTCGCCTCTCCAATCATCACGGTGGTTGCTACTACAGCCGCTCTCCCACCACCTTGCTGATCTTGTCAAGAAGCAGAAACCATCATGCGAACTTGGGTCATCCTCACAGCGGCTTTTGGCTGGCCATCGAACAAAGAGGGTTACCGCATCGCGCACTTTTGTGTGCGCTTCTGCGGCCGTCTGGAAACCTCTTCCTTCGGATATTAGGAAGCCACTGGAGCGATGCACTTTTAAATCATCTCGATTGACAAACCCATTTCTTGAGAACTGCTTTTTGTGTGGAGTTTACAGTCCTTATCCCGCACCTCCGATTAGGGGAGAGCGGCGGTGCGGTGGATCCGCACATCACGCTACGAACCCGGCGACCTCAGTTCGATTCGCGGCCACTGGTCCTGGAGGTCTCGCCGAGGGCAACTCAGCCACACATGAGTGTCTGGTGGGTGCCGTGTGTAACCATCAGGACTAGGGAACCAACACGGCCAACTAGGGTGCTGGCCACACCACCGAACCATGCGAGGCGCCGCTAACAGCAATTGGCTTGTAGGCCACTGTGGATTACAAGGCTAAACAAATGGCTCTGTCTTTCGCTGTCCATATGCTATTGGTGTAGTTTGTTGTCCTTCCCCTGTACCTCCGATTTGCACAGTTGACTAGGTATGATGTAAAAGAAGTTCAACATACATAGGTATAAACATACCAGCCCCACTCAATCACACCTTTAACCGTTCATCATGACTATCGCCGTAATAATTTAAGACTTCCGTTGTCATTTCCTGTCGGGAAGTCCAACCGAAACATTGCAATCACCCTTACGTACAATGCACAGAGACACACAAATGATGCAAGGACGCCGTGAGGCAGACACAGAGACACAGGGGACAAGCTGGAGACACAAAGACACACTGGGACAGACAAACGTGAGACGCAGGCACAGATGGGAGAGATCTGGAGACACTGGAGACCCTGGCGATGCCGACCTTGTCCGGGCTGTGGCATCGACTTGGTGTCACCGAGCAATGGCCCAGTCATTCCTGGAGGCCCCTTGGGGGCGGGGGTTGCCGACGGGGCGGTGGGCACCGAGGGGCCCACGGGGTAGGGCTCCTGGTACGGTGGGGGCGGCTCCGACGCCATGGTCTCCTCTTGGGGTCTGCTCGCTCACAGCGCAGAAACACGCAGCAGAAGCAGCAGCGGCGTCGTCAACTCCCTACAGCTGGGTCCACACTTCAGCGATTTGGCTACGCGACTTGATTGCACGCAACTGAACCGCTTCACACATGGACGTCTCTGCAACGAGTTGCGAGCAGTTGTTCACATCCGGTTTCTGCTTACGGTAAGGTTGTGAATCCTCGACTCTCAAGCGGCGATCCGCTCAGAGATTCGTAGCGGCACGGTCCATGCCCGCTGCATGCTGCATACGCACAGCTGCGATCGGACATATTACAATCCCGCCTGGATTACACGCCATGCCATCTCCTCATCCCGCACCTGCTTGCTTAAATGTTGACAAAGTAGTCGCGGCGATATTGAGTCACGCGACTAAGGCCCGGCTTGCCTAACGCGCTCGTTCTTGCCTAGCCATCTCTCAGCTACAGACCAGTTTCGATACAGAATCTCCATTTTAGAATCTCACCCAGATCCGGAAGAATGCTGGTGAACAGTGGAATAACGTGGACGTGCAGAATAAATACCTCAATCGATCCCCAAAACATCGCACCTGCTGGCTTTGGACATTCCTCGAAGACACTGGTGAAGCTATCAACCAAATGTAGCCCTATATGTACCATATAGATACACAGAGATACGCAGAGACTCATAGAGATACATTATACACCCACGACAATGCATAGGATACCCATAGAGACATAGATACTCATAGAGAAACATTTAAGACACGCCACCGTGTGATTGTGGCGATGCAACACAAACTATGAACCATATAGTAAACACATACAGACACACAGGTATAGGAAGAGGCTCAGAGAAAATTAGAGACCCATGAAAATATATAGAGACCCACAGAGACACAGGTATCAATCGAGACTCATAAAGACAAGCCACAGTATGATCATAATCATGCCACCCAAACTATGGACCATATAGTCAACCAATGTAGTCTACAATCCATCCACAGAGGAGTAATAGTAAAAATTACACAAACTCTCGCCTGAAGTCTTCTTGTCGTTGCTAGCAGACCTCGAAATTTAGATCCTGAACATTATATATATATATTTTTTATTTCACCAGATAAGGCCCACTGAGCTCGACGCTCAGCGCCACGTCATCGCCCCCATCAACGTTCAGCTTTGCGCCTGCCGCCCCCCCCGCCCCCCCAAACTGCACGGCTTGTTTCGTAAAGGGGAATTTTTCAAACGAACTCGTTTCACTCATCGGTTGAATGAAGGCAGCTCCTGAGTGAACAGTGCAAATGCTGTGAGTATGCGTGCGATGCGGACAGTGATTACTGCACACAACTAAAACTCACCGCAACTAAATTGGGGACCGTGCTTCGTTTGGCCAAAATCCAGCTTCTGAGAATGAAAACATCGGTTTGACTGCCACGCCATGAACATTCAACAGTGGGTGGGAAAGTGCTGCCATCTACTGTGTGTGTACACCTCAGGGTTCACTTGAAGGGATCATGAGAGGTAGCTCTGTTGTATCCGCTCCCGCAGGCCATTGCACCTGAGCATATCACTAGCAACTGGGAAACTTGGGCATGGAGCATTCTGCTCCGCATACCCGGAGTCGCATGATGGCTCCAGGGGTGTGTCTTATCAGTTGGCGCAGCCCAATCTTCCAAATCCCTCCGTAAACACGATCATATTTTTCCCGACACTGTGTTTGGCACAGATTTATAACCGACGCCACGGTGGTGATATTTTTGTCCCGACACTGTTTGACCACCGTTCAATTCCGCGATTGACTAACAATAAATATTTCACCGATCGATGCCGATGGGCGGTAATGGTGATTGAAAGGGGGGGGGGGGGGCTGGGTAATGATGCAGCCTGAAACGTCGAACGACAAGCCGTTTTACGAGCGGCTGCGCAATGAGGGCAGCCCAAATTTCCTCGCCTGCAAAACCGTTGTTCGAGTACATTAGGGGTCCCCAACGGCAGCGTTGGCCCGTCATCAGCAAAACCGGTGCGGCACACAGTGGCTTCAGGGAAGAGAGGGGTGGTTGGTGGGGGGTGTGCAAGGGTCAGGCTTGCTAACACTGGCAAATCTGGGTGGCGCACCCGAGCACGTGAACATCCGCAAGGTGCGAAATCAAAGAGACGTCGCGCCCCGTAAAAAAAGCGAACGTCATTTTTTTTTTAAGTACCACGAGGGTGTCAATTTGTTCAACGGCGATCTGGAAACGTCCCCTTTCGTCAGATTTATATTTTTTTTTCGGCGAGAACGTGACCACGTCTCCAATTGCCATCGTCAAGCGGGGCGACTACTGCCGAGACGATGCGGGGGTGCGATGATGGATGTGTTTTGGCAGTTCCTCCAAAGAGATGTCAATGGGGCCCCCGTTCGTGGCATCAAGCCAGCTTCCAGAAAGTTCCACATTCTCTCGTGTGCCAATTATTTACCTTCTGATAAGTATGCCAATTATTTACCCAGGAATGCCTCACCGAGTCACAAGATGAGCATTTTAATACTTCTGGCATTTGGATTTTTCAAGTTCGAAGTATGAACTGATTTCCAGTAATTTTACAGCATCATTAGAATGCACAAGTCTCTTTTTTAAGCTGGTGGTGTGGGGGGGGGTCTTGCTACATTGGGATGGTCTGGCCAATTCGCCTGATGAGCGTTTAAGCTTCGCGTGGGAGCTAACAACACAAGAGGAGGTGACACTTCGACATCTCCTGGTCACACCAAAGACAAATATCCCCCGTATAACCTGTAACAGACTGTTGGGGCAAGTGCTGAAAGCGAGCACCTATGAAGGCCCGAATGACACACGAGGAGGTGGGTGTCCAACACCATGCCTGACCGCCTTTGTCTCGCTAGTGGCGATGTTTACACACTGCACCATACTCTTTGGTTCTTTCGGTAAAGTCACGTAGGTATCAAATAAAATAAATCACGTTTCGGGCGCAACAGAAGCATCCATCATCAGTTACTCATTTGAGGCCGAGTCGACCTAGGGGAGACCTAGGACCCATTCAGATAATTGTCACTGGCGTTGGCCATGAGCGGGAATCGAACTCAGGTCGCCGGGTTTGTAGCGCAGCGCGCTAACCGCTACACTACCGCTACACTACCGCTCCCCACTAGCCACAACTTGCAGCCACACACCGATGACGCCCGGCAAGCCCTGGTGGTCCATGTAAGAAACCAGTCTCCAATTCCACATTCATGTGGCAGGTGTTACCTTCATAGTAAAAAAAAAAACTAGCGTTAACTTCTCACAGAATAGGTGCTCATTTTTTGGATCGTGGAGAGACGATATACCGCGTTGACATAAGGAAAGGTTAATGTGAATGCCACTTACACACACGGCCGATAGCTTATCGAAGAGTCCCTTTTGGTGAGACGGGACAAAACTGGTTACCATTATATTTTTTTTCATAAAAATTCGATTATGGATACATTTCATTACCAAATTTTTCAAATGTCCTTCTTGGGCTGTTACAAAAACAATCCGCTGTCAGGAAGTGACCGGATGGCTCACGGCGGCTCTGAGACCGGCGACGCTCAGAGAGACCCTGGCTTCGAATCCAGTTGTCTCAGCCCGGTCGGTGGTCATCCAATGACAGCACCACAAATACGCCACCACATTCAATTTAGTTCTGCATCTCCTAAATGTCACCTCTAAGAATTATATATATACTGCACATCAGTTGAACCCGCTTTGTGGTGAACGTTGACTCTCATACGCAGAGCGCCGCCCTCTGTTGCGTGCCTCAGAGGTAGCTCTGCGACATCATCTTCCGCGAGCCGTTCTCCAACGCAAAGAAGTCTTTGTTACTGCACGGAGGCGGCGAGAGTTCAGACGAGGATTCTTCATCCCGTGGCGTGACAAGAACGCTGGCTGCCCCGTGCTCTCGCACTGGCAGTCTGTACCTGGGCATATCTCACTGATGAGCCCTAATGCACACGAGCCCCGTTCAGTGGGGGGGGGGGGGGGGGGGCGCATTTCCGTATCAACACGGTAGATAAAGGCAGTAAAGCACGAGGGTGATGCAATGAAGGGAAGGTTTACACAGTGAAAGGGGCAGGCATATTCAGTGAAGGGCATGGCCATGATTTAAAAGGCATGGAGGTGCGTGCAGTCGAGGGTAAGTCCATGCAGTAAATATCACTTCTATGCAGTGAAGGGCAAGGCTGTATTAATGCAGTATTGGGTAATGCTACAGTAGAGGGCAATGCTTTGTCAATGCAGAACAGGGCAAGGCTGCATTACAGACAAGACTGTCTATGCAGTAAAGGGCTTTACAGTGTATATACAGTGAATGACTTTACTGTGTCTATGCAGTGGAGGGCATTACTATGTCTATTCAGTCCATGGCAAGGCTGTGTCCATGCATTGAAGGGCATTATTGTGTAAATGCAGCACAGGGCATTATTGTGTCTATGCAGTACTGGGCAAGGATGTGCAGCAAAAAGCAAGACTATATGCAGTGAAGAGCATTACTGTGTCAATGTAGTACAGGGCAAGGCTGTGTCCAATCAGTGAAGGGCATTAGTGTCAATGTTGTACAGGGCAAGGCTGTCTATGCAGTGAAGGGCATTACTGTGTTTTAACACAGTACAGGGCAAGGCTGTGTATATGCAGTGAAGGGCATTACTGTGTCAATGTTGTACAGGGCAAGGCTGTGTCTATGCAGTGAAGGGCATTATTGTGTCAATGTAGTACAGGCCAAGGCTGTGTATATGCAGTGAAGGGCATTACTGTGTCAATGTTGTACAGGGCAAGGCTGTGTATATGCAGTGAAGGTCATTATTGTGTCAATGTAGTACAGGGCAAGGCTGTGTATATGCAGTGAAGGGCATTACTGTGTCAATGTTGTACAGGGCAAGGCTGTCTATGCAGTGAAGGGCATTACTGTGTTTTAACGCAATACAGGGCAAGGCTGTGTATATGCAGTGAAGGGCATTACTGTGTCAATGTTGTACAGGGCAAGGCTGTCTTTGCAGTGAAGGGCATTACTGTGTTTTAACGCAGTACAGGGCAAGGCTGTGTATATGCAGTGAAGGGCATTACTGTGTTTTAACGCAGTACAGGGCAAGGCTGTGTATATGCAGTGAAGGGCATTACTGTGTCAGTGTAGTACAGGGCAAGGCTGTGTCCATGCAGTGAAGGGCATTACTGTGTCAATGTTGTACAGGGCAAGGCTGTCTTTGCAGTGAAGGGCATTACTGTGTTTTAACGCAGTACAGGGCAAGGCTGTGTCTATGCAGTGAAGGGCATTACTGTGTTTTAACGCAGTACAGGGCAAGGCTGTGTCTATGCAGTGAAGGGCATTACTGTGTTTTAACGCAGTACAGGGCAAGGCTGTCTATGCAGTGAAGGGCATTACTGTGTTTTAACGCAGTACAGGGCAAGGCTGTGTCTATGCAGTGAAGGGCATTACTGTGTTTTAACGCAGTACAGGGCAAGGCTGTCTATGCAGTGAAGGGCATTACTGTGTTTTAACGCAGTATAGGGCAAGGCTGTCTATGCAGTGAAGGGCATTACTGTGTTTTAACGCAGTACAGGGCAAGGCTGTGTATATGTAGTGAAGGGCATTACTGTGTTTTAACGCAGTACAGGGCAAGGCTGTGTATATGCAGTGAAGGGCATTACTGTGTTTTAACGCAGTACAGGGCAATGCTGTGTATATGCAGTGAAGGGCATTACTGTGTTTTAACGCAGTACAGGGCAAGGCTGTGTATATGCAGTGAAGGGCATTACTGTGTTTTAACGCAGTACAGGGCAAGGCTGTGTCTATGCAGTGAAGGGCATTACTGTGTTTTAACGCAGTACAGGGCAAGGCTGTGTCTATGCAGTGAAGGGCATTACTGTGTTTTAACGCAGTACAGGGCAAGGCTGTCTATGCAGTGAAGGGCATTACTGTGTTTTAACGCAGTACAGGGCAAGGCTGTGTCTATGCAGTGAAGGGCATTACTGTGTTTTAACGCAGTACAGGGCAAGGCTGTGTCTATGCAGTGAAGGGCATTACTGTGTTTTAACGCAGTACAGGGCAAGGCTGTCTATGCAGTGAAGGGCATTACTGTGTTTTAACGCAGTACAGGGCAAGGCTGTGTCTATGCAGTGAAGGGCATTACTGTGTTTTAACGCAGTATAGGGCAAGGCTGTGTATATGCAGTGAAGGGCATTACTGTGTTTTAACGCAGTGAAGGGCAAGGCTGTCTATGCAGTGAAGGGCATTACTGTGTTTTAACGCAGTATAGGGCAAGGCTGTGTCTATGCAGTGAAGGGCATTACTGTGTTTTAACGCAGTACAGGGCAAGGCTGTCTATGCAGTGAAGGGCATTACTGTGTTTTAACGCAGTACAGGGCAAGGCTGTGTCTATGCAGTGAAGGGCATTACTGTGTTTTAACGCAGTATAGGGCAAGGCTGTGTATATGCAGTGAAGGGCATTACTGTGTTTTAACGCAGTGAAGGGCAAGGCTGTGTCTATGCAGTGAAGGGCATTACTGTGTTTTAACGCAGTATAGGGCAAGGCTGTGTCTATGCAGTGAAGGGCATTACTGTGTTTTAACGCAGTATAGGGCAAGGCTGTGTCTATGCAGTGAAGGGCATTACTGTGTTTTAACGCAGTATAGGGCAAGGCTGTGTCTATGCAGTGAAGGGCATTACTGTGTTTTAACGCAGTACAGGGCAAGGCTGTCTATGCAGTGAAGGGCATTACTGTGTTTTAACGCAGTATAGAGCAAGGCTGTGTCTATGCAGTGAAGGGCATTACTGTGTTTTAACGCAGTATAGGGCAAGGCTGTGTCTATGCAGTGAAGGGCATTACTGTGTTTTAACGCAGTATAGGGCAAGACTGTCTATGCAGTGAAGGCCATTACTGTGTTTTAACGCAGTATAGGGCAAGGCTGTGTATATGCAGTGAAGGGCATTACTGTGTTTTAACGCAGTGAAGGGCAAGGCTGTCTATGCAGTGAAGGGCATTACTGTGTTTTAACGCAGTATAGGGCAAGGCTGTCTATGCAGTGAAGGGCATTACTGTGTTTTAACGCAGTACAGGGCAAGGCTGTCTATGCAGTGAAGGGCATTACTGTGTTTTAACGCAGTATAGGGCAAGGCTGTCTATGCAGTGAAGGGCATTACTGTGTTTTAACGCAGTGAAGGGCAAGGCTGTCTATGCAGTGAAGGGCATTACTGTGTTTTAACGCAGTACAGGGCAAGGCTGTGTCTATGCAGTGAAGGGCATTACTGTTTTAACGCAGTACAGGGCAAGGCTGTCTATGCAGTGAAGGGCATTACTGTGTTTTTAACGCAGTACAGGGCAAGGCTGTCTATGCAGTGAAGGGCATTACTGTGTTTTAACGCAGTACAGGGCAAGGCTGTGTCTATGCAGTGAAGGGCATTACTGTGTTTTTAACGCAGTATAGGGCAAGGCTGTCTATGCAGTGAAGGGCATTACTGTGTTTTAACGCAGTACAGGGCAAGGCTGTGTCTATGCAGTGAAGGGCATTACTGTGTTTTAACGCAGTACAGGGCAAGGCTGTCTATGCAGTGAAGGGCATTACTGTGTTTTAACGCAGTACAGGGCAAGACTGTCTATGCAGTGAAGGGCATTACTGTGTTTTAACGCAGTACAGGGCAAGGCTGTGTCTATGCAGTGAAGGGCATTACTGTGTTTTAACGCAGTACAGGGCAAGGCTGTCTATGCAGTGAAGGGCATTACTGTGTTTTAACGCAGTACAGGGCAAGGCTGTGTCTATGCAGTGAATGGCATTACTGTGTTTTAACGCAGTACAGGGCAAGGCTGTCTATGCAGTGAAGGGCATTACTGTGTTTTAACGCAGTACAGGGCAAGGCTGTGTCTATGCAGTGAAGGGCATTACTGTGTTTTAACGCAGTACAGGGCAAGGCTGTCTTTGCAGTGAAGGGCATTACTGTGTTTTAACGCAGTACAGGGCAAGGCTGTCTATGCAGTGAAGGGCATTACTGTGTTTTAACGCAGTACAGGGCAAGGCTGTCTATGCAGTGAAGGGCATTACTGTGTTTTAACGCAGTACAGGGCAAGGCTGTGTCTATGCAGTGAAGGGCATTACTGTGTTTTAACGCAGTACAGGGCAAGGCTGTGTCTATGCAGTGAAGGGCATTACTGTGTTTTAACGCAGTACAGGGCAAGGCTGTCTATGCAGTGAAGGGCATTACTGTGTTTTAACGCAGTACAGGGCAAGGCTGTATCTATGCAGTGAAGGGCATTACTGTGTTTTAACGCAGTACAGGGCAAGGCTGTCTATGCAGTGAAGGGCATTACTGTGTTTAACGCAGTACAGGGCAAGGCTGTGTCTATGCAGTGAAGGGCATTACTGTGTTTTAACGCAGTACAGGGCAAGGCTGTCTATGCAGTGAAGGGCATTACTGTGTTTTAACGCAGTATAGGGCAAGGCTGTGTCTATGCAGTGAAGGGCATTACTGTGTTTTAACGCAGTATAGGGCAAGGCTGTGTCTATGCAGTGAAGGGCATTACTGTGGTTTAACGCAGTATAGGGCAAGACTGTCTATGCAGTGAAGGCCATTACTGTGTTTTAACGCAGTATAGGGCAAGGCTGTGTATATGCAGTGAAGGGCATTACTGTGTTTTAACGCAGTGAAGGGCAAGGCTGTCTATGCAGTGAAGGGCATTACTGTGTTTTAACGCAGTACAGGGCAAGGCTGTCTATGCAGTGAAGGGCATTACTGTGTTTTAACGCAGTATAGGGCAAGGCTGTGTCTATGCAGTGAAGGGCATTACTGTGTTTTAACGCAGTATAGGGCAAGGCTGTGTCTATGCAGTGAAGGGCATTACTGTGTTTTAACGCAGTATAGGGCAAGACTGTCTATGCAGTGAAGGCCATTACTGTGTTTTAACGCAGTATAGGGCAAGGCTGTGTATATGCAGTGAAGGGCATTACTGTGTTTTAACGCAGTGAAGGGCAAGGCTGTCTATGCAGTGAAGGGCATTACTGTGTTTTAACGCAGTATAGGGCAAGGCTGTCTATGCAGTGAAGGGCATTACTGTGTTTTAACGCAGTACAGGGCAAGGCTGTCTATGCAGTGAAGGGCATTACTGTGTTTTAACGCAGTATAGGGCAAGGCTGTCTATGCAGTGAAGGGCATTACTGTGTTTTAACGCAGTGAAGGGCAAGGCTGTCTATGCAGTGAAGGGCATTACTGTGTTTTAACGCAGTACAGGGCAAGGCTGTGTCTATGCAGTGAAGGGCATTACTGTTTTAACGCAGTACAGGGCAAGGCTGTCTATGCAGTGAAGGGCATTACTGTGTTTTAACGCAGTACAGGGCAAGGCTGTCTATGCAGTGAAGGGCATTACTGTGTTTTAACGCAGTACAGGGCAAGGCTGTGTCTATGCAGTGAAGGGCATTACTGTGTTTTAACGCAGTATAGGGCAAGGCTGTCTATGCAGTGAAGGGCATTACTGTGTTTTAACGCAGTACAGGGCAAGGCTGTGTCTATGCAGTGAAGGGCATTACTGTGTTTTAACGCAGTACAGGGCAAGGCTGTCTATGCAGTGAAGGGCATTACTGTGTTTTAACGCAGTACAGGGCAAGACTGTCTATGCAGTGAAGGGCATTACTGTGTTTTAACGCAGTACAGGGCAAGGCTGTGTCTATGCAGTGAAGGGCATTACTGTGTTTTAACGCAGTACAGGGCAGGCTGTCTATGCAGTGAAGGGCATTACTGTGTTTTAACGCAGTACAGGGCAAGGCTGTGTCTATGCAGTGAATGGCATTACTGTGTTTTAACGCAGTACAGGGCAAGGCTGTCTATGCAGTGAAGGGCATTACTGTGTTTTAACGCAGTACAGGGCAAGGCTGTGTCTATGCAGTGAAGGGCATTACTGTGTTTTAACGCAGTACAGGGCAAGGCTGTCTTTGCAGTGAAGGGCATTACTGTGTTTTAACGCAGTACAGGGCAAGGCTGTCTATGCAGTGAAGGGCATTACTGTGTTTTAACGCAGTACAGGGCAAGGCTGTCTATGCAGTGAAGGGCATTACTGTGTTTAACGCAGTACAGGGCAAGGCTGTGTCTATGCAGTGAAGGGCATTTACTGTGTTTTTAACGCAGTACAGGGCAAGGCTGTGTCTATGCAGTGAAGGGCATTACTGTGTTTTAACGCAGTACAGGGCAAGGCTGTCTATGCAGTGAAGGGCATTACTGTGTTTTAACGCAGTACAGGGCAAGGCTGTGTCTATGCAGTGAAGGGCATTACTGTGTTTTAACGCAGTACAGGGCAAGGCTGTCTTTGCAGTGAAGGCATTACTGTGTTTTAACGCAGTACAGGGCAAGGCTGTCTTTGCAGTGAAGGGCATTACTGTGTTTTAACGCAGTACAGGGCAAGGCTGTGTCTATGCAGTGAAGGGCATTACTGTGTTTTAACGCAGTACAGGGCAAGACTGTCTATGCAGTGAAGGGCATTACTGTGTTTAACGCAGTACAGGGCAAGGCTGTGCTGTGAAGGGGCAAGGCCGCCGAACCGGAGCGAGGCCTGGTGGCTCCGTTACCTCGACCCGTGACTACGACATTGATGACGGTGGCGACGGCGGTGGTGGTGATGCTGGTGGTGCTGGTGATGATGCTGGTGGTGGTGATGATGGTGTTGGTGGTGATGATGATGATGGTGTTAGTGGTGATGATGGTGTTGGTGGTGATGATGGTGTTGGTGGTGATGGTGGTGATGATGATGATGCTGGTGGTGATGATGGTGTTGGTGGTGATGATGGTGATGGTGGTGATGATGATGGTGGCGATGATGATGCTGGCGATGATGATGCTGGTGACGATGATGGTGACGATGATGGTGGTGTTGGTGGTGATGATGGTGGTGTTGGTGGTGATGATGGTGGTGGTGATGATGGTGCTGATGGTGGTGGTGGTGTTGGTGGTGGTGATGATGGTGGCGGTGATGGTGGCGGTGACGATGATGATGGTGACGATGATGGTGGTGACGATGATGATGGTGGTGACGATGCTGGTGGTGTGGGTGACGATGGTGATGATGACATCGCCACCGTGCCGCGTAACACACAAACCCCCACTCGCGGTGAACATCATCATCATCGTCATCGCGTGTAACTGAACCCCACTCGCCTCTCCCCCCCTCACCACATCATCTTCTCCCCTCACCACCAAATGTCTCTCACCCCTCACTCCTTCACCTCCTCCTCTTACCTCGTCCACTCCTCGGCGATCAAATCCTCCCCCTCCTCCTCCTCCTCGTCGTCGTCGTCGTCACCCCCACAGCGCAATGTTCACGCAGCCACACGTCCCGGATACGGACGATGATGATGATGGTGGTGTTGTTGTTGATGATGGTGGTGTTGTTGATGTTGTGGTTGGTGACGATTGTCGTCTTTAAACGGTGCCTGACACCGATCACTGTTATTAATATTACTCACGTGTCGCGATGATAGTCGATGTTAGCGAGTAGCCGTTGTCGGCAACGTGATGTGATGTCAATGTTATCCAAGGCGCTGCTGATACCCGTTGCTACTGTATCTTACAACGGAATTGACGATATCGGCGATGCTTTCTGTATCGATGGTAACCACCGACAATATTGATGGCGTTATCGATGACGGTGCAAATTGCGTTCGTGACCTTACTGCCGAGATGCTGCTGGTTGTATGCGTGAAAATAATATCGGTGGATTATTTGGTGATAATTGTTATATTGTCGCTCGCGGTCGCCTTGCCGATGATGAGGTGTTGATGTCTCCGGCCTCCGCACGCCACTCCTCCCGAGGGCCACGCGCCGAGGTGACGTCACCGAGGGGCGGGGCTGGGGAGCTGGTTCAGGGGGGGGGGGGTGGTGAACTCCCCCACCCCTCCACCCACCCCCCACCACCATGTCTCCCAACACAAAGTGGGGAGATCTTTGAGAGACGGTGGCTGGAGACACGAGGAGATGGAGATGCGCGGAGAGAGACACGATGAGATACACGGACAAACAGGCACGCTGCTTGGGAGACATGAATAGAGTAGCGCTGAAATCCACAGAGACATAGAGCGATCCACACACACGCATCAACACGGAGCTAGAGACATTGATACAAAGACAGACACACACACAGATAATAATGCACAGAGAGATGCAAATATACAGAGACACGAAGGGACAGTCAAATATATATGTAAGGAGATACACTCAGATGCAGACACATGAACACACAAAATGCAGCCATAAAGAATGCAAATATAGACATGGATATGGGTAAAGACACAGAGAGACAAACAGGGAGATATACCTACAATCATTTATGGATGCAATATTAATTGGCTGTTCGATTTAAATTAGATTTTATTAGGATCTAAATTCCAGCGGATATGTGATTCACCACTATTCTTTTTCTAATCAAGGGCCCCTTTAACTGCCAGAGGCCTCGAGCGTTTGCTTAGTTTGCTTGTGCTTTGCGGATTATGATGGTGCACTAAGTGACTCTCTTACCAGCAATTGAACTTGCGACCATTCACTTGTGAGCTCAATGCTCTGACCACAGCAGCACCACCACCACCACCCGAGTTGACACTATAATACAGTGCCAGTTCTTTATTTAGCAAGGACTTGCTGAGTCTCAACACTATTTTTAGGAGGGCCCTGCTCGGGGTATTTATTCAATCCCCTTATTGGTATATATTTGTTCTTGCACAGAGAGAAACCATGGCGCATGGAAAAAACCCTTCACACGTGGGGAGACAACGTTGAAAATCCGATACGTGATGGACAGACGGGTAACCTACTTTGCTGAAAACTTGTTATCGTGCCCTGACACGGCGACTGGAAATACGATGAGAGGGCACTCAAGAAATAAGGGCCACTCACCAAGACATGGCCAACACAGTCAATCAGCAGGGGTTACTTAACGTCAAGAGCTCAGATTCCTTCATTGCAAAATATTTACTCGAGGTTGACAACAGACTTGAGACCTTGGGGGAATACTGGGCTCAGATTTTCATCCAGGGCCATGTTTACCTCCTACAAGTAGCAGATATTTTTGTTTCTACAAAGCTACACTTTGCATCCTATGACCTTTTAAATGAGGTCATTATATGGAGAGCCTGGCACCTACTAAAGGAACGTGGAATATCCACCAAGCTCATAGGGGAGCTATTAAGTAATGAAGGAGACGCAGGATTTCGGTTTCCTAAGCCACTCAAGTTAACTCAAAATGAGACGTCACCACCACCAGCAATATCCGTTGATGCCACTACAGCTAGCTGTCAATTCCTTCCCTCTGCTAGATCTCGCAGTTTTTGAAAAGTTTAACATTTTCTTTCACGTGGTATTTTAAAAGCATAGGACGAATTTCATGACTGCAGGTAGAGTTTGGAAAAGCCCTTCGATGGCATTTGTGGTCACCATATTGATGATTCCATTTGTACCTCCTGCAAAATAATTTAATCGGGCAATGATTGGGCATGCGAGTAATTGCTTGTACTTCGCCACAGCCAAAGTTAGGCGACTACTTAATTCCCCAATAATTGAGGAAAGCCGCACCTCCCAGGTGTAGTTCTAACACAGTTAAGTGCGGCCCAGTGTCTTCAAGATGAAATTCAGTTGACGGTTGACCTCCAAGGTCATGCTCTTACAGGGGTATCTTCCCCCTTATTCACTAGACCTTATACTAACCCACCCGTAAATTCAAACACTAGCCCTAAACTAACCATGACCATGTGCATTTATTATTTATTTGGTATTACTTCAGAGAGCAACACTCATAAATGCGACACTCAAGGTGAATCGACATTGTCAGGTGATGTTGAAACGCCACTGCGACGTGGGCGTTAATTGCGCAGGAGGGGGCAAAAGTCCGCAAGCATTGCAATAAAACAATAAAAATAAGTGCGTATATAAAACAAGACAGGATGTTATACATACACTAAGCTTTCTGCAAATGGTAGATACATGTAACCTTTGCAATCCCAGGTGATGATAACCAACCCCTTTGGCTCATGGGCTCGAAGTTAGTGTTTTTTCATTGAAGGACCTGCGGGCCACTGACAGCCCCTGGTGCCTTTAGTGCAAGTCCCTGATGTACGGCCCCCACGACAACACACAACATGTGAAAACATCCCTTGCAGGCTTTGTGACGGCCCACACAACGGATGTCTTATCAACAAAAGCGACCCCCCCCCAACCTGCTCTCAGGGAACGTCACTGGGTTGCCATTATGGAGAGAGAATAGCTGATTGAACTCAAAATAGCCCTGTTGTATTCACGTTGCATAACTTCCCATTTGAGAAACTGAATTTTCTCTTTGCAAACCCACTGTACACACTGTGTTTTTTTTTTCCCAGTAGCTTTGTGAATAAATCTGCGATTGGACAAACTTCGTCACCTGCAGCAGCTTTCTCCTGTTTATTCTTTCACACACTTTCTGAGGTCTTCTTCCCGAAAGGTATATAAAAGTAGTGTTGTTGTTACTGTAAATGTGTTTGTTCAAATATATATCACGGACATTAATATATAACCTTCCTCGTGAGTAGGTTATATTTTTCGGAAATAATTTTGTATCCATCCTATCAATCGTAATCAAATAACAGCACTTGGTCAAACTCACACAACTATATTAAACACGGAAATCCCTATCACTGTCTCTGTATCGCAATCCATCCGATGGAGTGAACTACCATCTCAACGAACGCAGGCAGCACCTTCGCTAAACACCTGCTGGCTGCCACCGAGCCCCAGTGGGCTTCACGCAAGAGCGCCGGCGCCGTACGCGCTCAACAGTCCCTCCTCCTCCTCTACGGGCGCCGTCACCGGTGGCCGCTACGGCCCGGGCCTGCTCGACCTTGGCGCGCACGCCCCGCGCGGCCAGTGCCAGCCCGGCGTGTCGCGCGCGCAGCTCCTGCAGGCGCCCGCGCAGCCGCTCGGCGCCGTCCACTGCCACCTCGAGGTCACGCAGCAGCTGGGGGCTCCCCAGCAGCCCCGCACGGCGGCGCAGGCGGGTGTTGTCAGTGCGCAGGGCGTCCCGGGCCTGCTTGGTTCTCGTGAGGGTGTCTCGTCTCTGGTGGCCAGGTAGGGGGGGAGGGGGGCGGTGGGGTAGAGGAAGTGAGAGGAGAGTTGGGAGAGAAGGGAGAGAGGGGATTGATGGGATTGATGGGTGACAGAGATGAGGGAGGGAAAATGGGTGAGGGGAAAGAGATGGTTGTTGTGGGATGAGATGTAGGGTTCTAGAGCTCGTGTTGTGGATGGACGGAGATGTTTAATGCAAACAAATGGATCATGGGCACATGGACTTAAAGAAATGAAGATAGACAGCTAAACACACAGAGATGTCGACAAACACATGGGGGGTTGATGAACACACAGGACAAAAAAAATACAAAACCAAATAAAAACATATATTGATGTACAATGACAGTCGAGGATGAAGACATGCAAACAGACACAAAAGAAAATTAAAGAACATCTGTAGAGAAAGAAGACAGCTGGAGAGGAAAAAGAAAAGGTGAATATAGACACAAACAGCCAGAGAACAGAGAAAAGACTCGTAGGAAGGCAGTGGACAAGTAGACCAATAAACACAAATAGAGGCACACAACTAAACAGATGGACAGACAACTAATAGTGGAGTTGGTGCCAGGCTGCAGCCATTCTGGGAAACAGCACCACCGCCTGGACCGTGCAGGTGAAGCAGATTCACAATTCAACTGCGGCTACTTCCATGTACAACCCTTCCGCCAATCCACTGCTGGATGACAGCCTCTCCACTTCGTCGGGATCATTTGACCATACTTCACCACGCTGGTCAATGCGGGTTTTCTGAAGGCGTGAGTATATACGTGGAAGCATGGAAGTACAATACAGCAATGGATTTGTTTTACTTCACTGGTTTTCTGTTACCAACTTAAACCATACCTAAAATAGAATAAGAAGTGATGGAAAGTCTCAGTGGGCTCATAATTATAATATTGGTGACACTGAGCTCGCACCATTCGGATTAAAATATTAAGCCATGAAGCATGGTGTGCGTTTCTCTCTCATGAGGTTGATAAGCACTGTTTTGGAGACATTCAGCTAGAATGATTCAGTGTCTGGGTTCAAGCAACATGTATGTTGAACTTCTTCGCACCGTACGTAGCCAACCGTGCTAATCGGAGCGGTAATGTGCTAAAACGTGGCTGGGTGCCTTCTCTCTCTCGCTTAGAGGGTTCACAATGGCCACGTCAGAGATAATGAGCAGGCACCACTGAGACCGTGGGTTTGATTCGTATGCTCCCACCCACACTTATCAAGTTTGCGTTTCATTGCAAGCGGATGGGAAAACAGAGGGTAGGTGTGAGCCTAGCCTGGATACGAGAGGCTATTGAAGAACCTTCTGTTAGTAGTCACACAATGTCATCTTCCGGGGTCGTTCCCCGACTCAAGGTGACGGTCCAATGGCTCAACGTGAGAGTTTGCAACAAACGAAGATTCCTGCACTTCATGACACCAAGATGCCGACGGCACAATTGGAATACAGTCTGTTCTCCTATAACGTGTGTTTTCATTAAGCGAATTGGATATAACGCGATGAATGTATTAGGGAACACATTTTTTGTAAAGCATGTGCGAATTGGATATAACGCGATTAAGTGACCAGAACTACGTCGCGCGAGTAAGAATAAGCATCACACAATTCGGGATGCTGCTGGATGCTTGTAGATGCTACCCACGTGCCTCAGTCTTTGCTCATCCTGAATACGCATCTCACGTGTTATTGTGGACTGTGCTTCACCCTATAGTGTATATTCTTTATTATAACGCGATTTTTCCATAATGCGGTGTTCTTCCAGAATGCAACTACTGCGTTACAGGAGAAAGCAGCAAAACAAAAAAGTAAAGGGAGAGACCCATCAAATCGCAATGGCTGGTCGCTGCGATACAGGCCCGGTTCACAATGGCCGGCACAGCGCCGTTTCTTCCACCCCGCGCACCTGCGCCACGTGGACCTCGACAGAGGCGAGAGCTGCCCTCTGCTCCTCGTTCTAGACCTGCACGAACTGCAGCTTCTCCTTGACATGCGTGAGCATGTGCACGGTGCACGTGATCTTCCTCCTGAGCTTCAGCAGCTCCTGTGGACAACAATTAGCACGTGTGTGTATGTTGAACTTCTTTCGCACTGTACGTAGACAACCATGCTAATCTGAGGTATGGGGGAAGGACAACAAACTAAACACAAAAAGCAGTTCTAAATAAATGAGCTTTCAATGTGGAGGATTTAAAAGTCCATAGCTCCAGTGGCTTCTTAATGTTGGAAGGAAGAGTGTTCCAGATAGCCGCAAAAGTGCATCTGAAAGTGCGCGATGCAGTGACTGTCTTTGATCGATGGTTAGCCAAAATCTGCTGCGAGGATGACTGGAGTTTGCGTGATGGTCTATGCTCTTTGACGAGCACGGTTGGCTACGTACGATGAGAAATAAGTTCAACATACATACAATGCAGTTCTACAGTTTATCAGGAACTGCTGATGTTTTTTGTGGAACGTGTGCCGCCGCTGAGCCGAGCCACCAAAATTCACGTGGTCGCCTGAATGTGCGCGTGATCAAAACTTATAATATGATTTACGATTTTATGAGATGCAGCAGACCCTTCAAAGCGCCATACAGTAAAATTAATGAACATTAAATTATAGTTTATCTACCATATCCTCGGAAATAAGTAGATTTAATTTTCTTTCTAAATGAGAGAATCTCAGCGGTCAGGCACAGTTCTTCAAGGCAGTGTTCCAAATCTGAGCCCCAAGGACTGAAAAAGTCCGAGCTCCGAAAGGTTTTTTTTTCCGAAAACGTGGCTGACAAGAGGAGCATGGTACATGGTGTGTGCATGATCGTCCTTGACTCAAGAGTTGTTTGAGTTTATTTGATTCGTCACATGGATGACCCCTTTTAGCTGGTTGCAAAGATATTTTACAAGGGAGATCCGTGGTGCGTGAGCACAGCAGCAACGACAAAAACGAAATACAAAAACGTCAATATTGCAGAAAATTAATTACACGTTCCTTAAGGAATATTGCACCACTCACAAAAAACGTATCTATCGGTTGCAAAACAAGCGAATTGAAAAAAAACAGTGAAACATAATGCGTGAGGAAGAGGCACCAGAAAAAAGTTAATTGCATTACCAACAACTAGAGTTGTGCCATCTAATTATTTAAGTAACGGATTATCAGTGCGATTACTCGAGTAATCTGATAAAAACGTTAACAGTTGGCAGATTCTCAGCCGTTCCGCATGTGCCACTGGAAGGGAGGTGATGGGTGGGGCTGGGTGACACGCCGGGCGTGTTCTTTAGAGGGTTTCCCAACTTCGGGAGGTCGGATGTCCAGTTAGCCGGCATGATTAACAGGGCCCGAGTAAGTGACCTCAAAGAAAGTCGATTACACTACCGTAAGGTCCTCGTTTAATGCGGTAGATGCGTTCCTGAAAAGTGCCGCGTGAGGCGAAGAACGAGTTAAGCGAAAACAATTTCCACCACAAATAATGTAGCGATAAAGT